>NW_016108147.1:221499-227629 GCF_001604975.1 Cebus imitator
ATTTCCTAGTCTGTGGGCAATAAAAACACGGCGTCCACTCACCCTCTGCGCTTTCACTGGGAGCTGCAATCCTGAGCTGTTCCTAAATGGCCATCTTGGATCCACCTCCTTAGCTCCCACTTATATGTAAGAACCTGTGGTATCTGGTTTTCTGTTCCTGCATTAGTTTACTAAAGATAATGGCCTCTAGCTCCATCCATGCAAAGGACATAATTTTGCTCCTTTACGGCTGCATAGTATTCTATGGTGTATACGTGCCACATTTTCTTTATCCAGTTTATAATTGATGGGCATTTGGGTTGACTCATTTTCTTTACTATTGTGAATAGTGCTACAATGAACATAGGCATTCATGTGTCTTTATAATAGAACGATTTATATACCTCTTTGGGTACATACCCAGTAATGGGACTGCTGTATCTATTGGTATTTCTGACTAATACCAGTGTCTTTGAGGAATCGCCACACTGTCTCCCACAATGGTTGAACTTATTTACACTCCCACAAACAGTGTATACACATTTCTTTTTCTCAATAACTTTGACAACATCAGTTATTTTTTGACTTTTTAATAATAGCCATTCTGCCTGGCATGAGATGGTATCTCATTGTGCATCTGTTTTGCATTTCTCTAATAATCAGTGATGTTGAGCTTTTTTTCCTATACTTGTTGGCCACATATATGTCTTCTATTGAAAAGTGTCTGTTCATATCATTAGCCCACTTTTTAATGTGGTTGTTTATTTTTTGCTTGTAACTTTGTTGAATTTCCTTATTAGACCTTAGTCAGATGCATAGTGTGCAAAATTTTCTTCCATTCTGTAGGTTGTCTGTTTATTCTGATGATAGCTTATTTTGCTCTGCAGAAGCTTTTTAGTTTAACTGGATCCTATTTGTCAGTTTTTGATTTTGTTGTAACTGCTTTTGGCATCTTTATTGTGAAATCTTTGCCCATGGCCATGTCCTGAATGGTATCACCTATACTGTTTTCTGGGGTTTTTTATAGTTTCGGGTTTTACATTTAAGTTTTTAATCCATCTTGAGTTAATCATTGTATATGGTGTAAAAAAGGGGTCCAGTTTCAATTTTCTTTATATGGCTAGCCAGTTCTTCCAGTACCATTTATTGAATAGAAAAAAAAAAAAATTTTCTCCAGTGCTTGTTTTTGTTGGATTTGTCAAAGATCAGATAGTTGTAGGTGTACAGTCTTATTTCTGGTCCTCTATTCTGTTCCATTGGTCTATGTATCTGTTCTTGTCTCAATACCATGCTGTTTTGTTCACTGTAGCCAAGTAGCATAGTTTGAAGTTTGGTAGTGTGACACTCCCAGCTTTGTTCTTTTTGCAGGAAACAAAGGCATACCATGACGTTGGTTGGTGACACCTAGGATTGCCTTGGATATTTGGGCTCTGTTTTGGTTCCATATGAATTTTTAAATAGTTTTCTCTAGTTCTGTGAAGAATGTCATTGGTAATTTAATGGGAATAACATTGAATTTATAAATTGCTTTGGGCAGTATGGCCATTTTAACAATATTGATTCTTCCTAAACATGGCATTGGGATGTTTTTCCATTTGTTTGTGCCATCTCTGATTTCTTTAAGGAGTGGTTTGTAGTTCTTTCTGCAGGGACTCATAATTTTCTTTCATCCCTTTGTCCGGTGATACTAGGAGCAACCAACCAGCATCATTATATATCTTTGTTTATTGTAAATGTTAAAAAGTATCATGTATAGAATCACTAATTTTGTGCCTCTGATAAGTATTAAATTAGGAGTATCAGATTGATTTATTTTGTGTATCTCTATAAACAGTTTATGCCACAGGTTATTACTGCATTCTGTACTATTAGAAATAGAGGTCTTAGTATTTTTAAATCTAATCAGATTAGAGCCACGTCCAGATACCCCAAAACCAATGAAAGAAAAAGAATCTATAATATTCTGTTTCTCTAGAGCCACTCCTGGTACCTAAGTCTGTATTAGAACTATCCAGAGAGGCAGAACCAATGAGATATAGACATATAGATATAAATAAATAGATATATTAGATAGGCAGATAGATACATGGGAAGTTTTATTAGGAGAATTGGCTCACATGATTATGGAGCCAAAGAAATTACATGACAGGCTGTGTGCAAGTTGGAGATCCTGAAATGCTGTAGTGTGGCTTAGTCTAAGTCTGAAGGCCTCAGAACTATGAGAGCTGGTGGTGTAACTCTCAATCTGATGTCAAAAGCCTAAGAACCCATGGGGCCACTGGTGTAAGTCCTGGAGTCTTAAGGCCAGGGAGTCTGGAGTTGTCCAAGGATAAAAGGGGAAGATTGTATTCTAGCTCAAGAAGACACATAGACATATTTAACCTTTCTCAGTTTTTGTTATTTCAGGATCCCCAGCAGACTGGATGGTGCCCTCTCGCATTGAGTGTGGATCTTTTTTACCTAGTCTACTCAACTCATAGGTTAGTCTCCTCTGAAAACACCCTCACAGACAGACCCTAAAATAATGCTTTACCAGGTTTCTAGGTATTTCTCAATCCAGCCAAATTAACACCTAAAATTAATTATCATAGATATGAATGACAAAAATTAAAACTTGCAATGTTGTTTTGCAATTTTTATCTCATTTAAAATGCATGTTAACACAATTCCACAGAAGATATTAATTTTTAAACACATCTGTGTTAGAAACACTTTCAGCCCTTATCTTAGCTTGATAATGTTAATATAGAAAAAGAGATCTAGATTAGCAGCAGAGGTTGATACTTTCCAGGGAATATTTTGGGATGCTAATGAGCTGTGATGGTTAATATCGAGTGTCAACTTGATTGGATTGAAAGATGCAAAGTATTGATTCTAGGTGTGTCTGTGAGGCTGTTGCCAAAGGAGATTAACATTTGAATCAATGGGCTGGGAAAGGCAGACCCACCTCTAGTCTCACTGGGCACCATCTAATCAGCTGCCAGCGTGGCTAGAAGATAAAGCAGTCAGAAAAATGTGAAAAGACTAGACTGGCCTAGCCTCACATCCTACATTTTCTCCCATGCTGGATGCTTCCTGGCCTCAAACATTGGACTCCAAGTTCTTCAGTTTTAGGGCTTGGTTCTGGGTATATACTAGAATATATACACAGAACTAATAGGAGATATATATCTTTTTTTATTTATGGGCCCACTAAGTAGGGTCTCTGAATTTAATGCTGCAGCTCAGGGAGTTAGAACAGGTTCTAATAATCTATTTGCTTGGTTAGTTGAAATATGGATTAAGAGATGGCCCACTGTGGGTGACCTGAGATATATATCTCCTATTAGTTCTGTCTCTCTGGAGAACCCTGACCAATACAGATTTTGGTATCAGGTGTGGTTCTGGAGGAACGGAATATTAAGGATGGAGTTCCTTCATTGGTTTGGGAGTTCCTGGAGTTGGTTGCTTTATATCATTAGACCCCAAAATGCTAAGAACTCTGCTTCTAATAATATGGAAAACATTGATAGTCCTTGGCATGAACTATTTAGATAGTTATGCAAAATAAATGCATTTAACACTTGATTTACTGCTTGTGAGAGACAAGGAACTCAGTGACTCTGTACATAATACCTATGACCATATGTGGAGAACCAAGGAATATAATGAAGCTGGTTAGTTGCTTCTAAGTTCAGTGGACATAGTGATGAAGGAAAATGATGAATTCAGGGATTCTAACTCCTGGCTTCAGAAGCAAATACTGAGCCTCAAATCTGCTAAGATCGCCCTTAGTGACAGCTTTATCTCCTGTAGAAAATGAGCTGAAATTGTAGAAAAATAGACATAAGCTATTATCATGCAAGTGGTTGACTTGCAGCGAAAAATGCATGCACAGCTTTGCCAGGTGTCTACTGTTAAGTGAGGGCATTGATTGGAAAAGAATGAGATCCTGCAATTTGGAATGGGAATGTGTTGGGGAACTCTGATGAAACTAAGGGAGTTTGTAAACTCTGATGAACCTTTTTTACCAGAAGAAACAGCTTCTCCATCCCCAGTAGGGGGAACATCCCCTCCCTGACTCACGCTGCCATCAGCCTTTTCACCTTTGTGTAGATGAAACCTGTGCTGCCTGAGGCAATAGTGATGGCCTCCCCTGAGGCAGTTGCCAGGCAAGATAATGTTGATTCTCCTCAGGAGCCACCCCAACATCACTGTTTGCTTCTAGACCTATAACTAGACTAAAGTCCCAGTGGGCCTCTAGAGGTGAGGTTGAGAGTGTGACCCATGAGGTGGTGCACTACACTCGAAAAGAACTACTTAACTTTCTAGTTTAAATAAGCAGAAATCTGGATAACAGGCATGGGAATGGATATTAAGGGTGAGGGATAGTGGTGGAAGGAACATAGAGTTGGATCAGGCTGAATTTATTTACGGGCCTATTAAGTAGGGACTCTGCATTTAATGTTACAGCTCAAAGAGTTATAAAAGGTTCTAATAATTTATTTGCTTGGTTAGTTGAAATATGGATTAAAAGATACCCCACTGTGAGTGAGCTGGAAATACCTGTTATCCTTTGGTTTAATGTAGAGGAAGGGATCCAAAGGCTAGTGCGGACGAGTTACTTTTGACCTCCTTATTCCAGCAGGGAGGGTCCAGAAAATATACTCTCAACCAATGCCTTGCAAAATATATTTGTGAGGGCAACACCTGTATCTTTGAAGAGCCCTCTAATTGCTCTTCTCTATGGGTCAGATCTAACAGTGGAAACTACAGTCACTCAACTACAAACTTTAAATGCAATGGGAATAATTGGATTTTGAGGTGGCAGAGGCCAAGTGGCAGCACTCAACTGTCAAAGGAAAGGTAGGCATAGCTACTATAATGGACACCAGAGACAAAGTAGCAATCAGAATAGTCTTACTCATGTAGAGCTCTGGGATTGACTAATTAATCATGGTGTTTCTGGAAGTGAAATTGATAGGAAGCCTACTGCTTTTCTACCTAATTTATGTAAGCAGAAAACTTTTAGGTAGAATGGACAAAAAACTAATTTGAATTGTAAAAATGGAGAATCATGACTCCTCAATCAATTTCCAGATTTGAGCCAGTTTACAGACCCTGAACCCCTTGAATGAGGGGAAGGCCAGGACCCCTTGAGGAAGAACCCCCAACACACTACCAACAATATATGCTGTTAATCTTTCTCCTATCCTTCCCCAAGGAGACCTCCAGTCTTTTACCAGGGTAACTGTGCATTGGGGAAAGGGAAATAATCAGATATTTCAGGTACTCCTGGACACTGGCTCTGAGCTGACGTTGATTCCAGGGGACCCATAAAGTCATTGTGGTTCTACAGTTAAAGTAGGGGCTTATGGAGATCTGATAATTAATGGAGCTTTAGCTCGGGTCTGACTTACAGTGGGTCCAGTGAGTCTCTAGACTCATCTTGTGGTCATTTCCCTAGTGCCGGAATGCATAATTGGCACAGACCTACTTAGCAGCTAGTAGAACTCCCAGATTGGCTCCCTGACAGGTAGGGTGAGGGTTATTATGGTGGGAAAGGCCAAATGGAAGCCATTAGAGCTGTCTCTACCTAGAAAAAATGGTAAAGCAAAAACAATATCTTATCCCTGGAGGGATTGCAGAAATTAGTGCCACCATCGAGGACTTCAAAGATACAGAGGTTGTGATTCCCACTGCGCCCCTGTTCAACTCTCCTATTTGGCCTGTTGTGGAGGAAAAGTTAAATATTAAATTTGAACTCAATTGAGCATGAATACAAACAATGGTCACCATATCCTGGAACAGGTTGTGTGAGCCTCTTGAGGTGTTCATCCAGCACTGTTTCAGAGAAATCTACATTAGTTACTGGAAAAAAATAGACAATCACAAAAACAGGTTGACCTTTTTGTGCTCCTTGAGCCCAGTCATGAATGGCTGTCATGACTGGGCCTCATGTCAAATGACTCATTACAAAAAGGGCTAGAGTTCCAGACTGCACTGAAGCTTCATGAGACCTCTCCTTGTCTGTGCATGAATGGGCGTCTGACTCTGGAGCCCAGGCTGTTGCTTCCCAGTCTGGTGGCGAATCCTCCATAGACTGGAGAGTATGGTGTTTGACTCTGGAGCCCAGGCTTTTGCTTCCCAGTCTGGTGGTGAATCCTCCATA
>NW_016108147.1:227694-235280 GCF_001604975.1 Cebus imitator
TATATATATATATATATATATCTTTTCCCTTCTCCCCTTTCCATTGCGATTTGCTTATTATATTAATTTGCTTATTATATCATGTGCTTATTATATTATTTGTTTATTATATCTGCATTACAATTTACATGGGATAAAGCTAATTTACCCTTAAAAATATTGTGTGTGTGCCTTTTCCTCTTCCCTGTGCGTTTCCCACACAGAACATTTTTGGATTCACAAACAGGACTTAAAAACAAAAGTGTGCCACTTTTTGGCCACAAGGACAGGGCTGGAAGCATGGGGGCTTCCCACATCCTGGGATGGGAACTCCCTCAGTTTTTCTGTTTTTTTTTAATATAATTTTGGTCCTTTATTATTTTAATATGATATATCGCATTTATTGATTCACACATGTTGGACATCCTTGAATTTCTGGAATAAATCTTACTTGATTATGGTGATGATCTTTGTAGATGCTGTGGAGTTCAGTTTTTTATATTTAATTTTTTATTTTAGGTTTAGGGTACATTCACAGGTTTCCTGTATAGATAAGTTCATGTCATGGGTGTTTCTTATAAGGATTATTTTCTCACCCAGGTACTAAGCCTAGTACCCAGTGTTTCTTTTTCCCAATTCTCTCCGTCTGCTCTCAAGTAGGCCCTAGTATCTGTTATTCCTCTCTTTGGATCGATAGGTTCTCATTATTTGGCTATCACTTATAATTGGAATTGCTCGGTATTTGGTTTTCTGTTCCTGAATTACTTTGCTTAAAATCATGGCCCCCAACTCCATTTCTCTTACTGCAAAGGAAATTATTTCATTCTTTTTATGGCTGCATAGTATTTCACACTGTATATGTAACACATTTTTTAAAATCTGGTCTACAATAGATGGGCATTTAAGTTGATTCCATATCTTTACTATTGTGAATAGTGCTGCAATGACAAATAAGAGTTCTGTTTTTAGCTCTTTGAGAAATTGCCACGCTGCTTTCTACAATGGCTGAACTAATTTACACTCCCACCAAGAGTGTATATACATTTTCTTTTCTTTGCAGATTCACTAGAATCTTCTTTCTGTTTCTCTCTCTCTCTCTCTCTCTCTTTTTTTTTTTTTTTTGACTACTTATTAATTGTCATTCTGATGAGATCAAGTGCGTTCAGGGTGGTATGGCCACTGACAGCACTAGATAGATTATCAAGACAGAAAGTCAACAAAGAAACAGTGGACTTAAACTATACCCTAGAACAAATGGACCTAACAGATATTTTAAAAACATTATACCCAACAACTGTAGAATATACATTTTATTCAGGAACACATGGAATATTCTCTAAGATAGACCATATTATGAGCTACAAAACAAGTTTCAATAAATTTAAGAAAATTAAAACTAAAACTATACCAAGTACTCTTTCAGATCAGTGGAATAGTACTGGAAATCAACTGCAAGAGGAATGTGCAAATACATGAAAATTAAGTAACCTGCTCCTAAATGATCATTGGGTCAATAATGAAATCAAGATGGAAATTTAAAAACAATTCTTAGAACTGAATGATAATAGTGACACAACCAATCAAAAGCTCTCAGATACAGCAAAGGTGGTGCTAAGAGAAAAGTTTATAGTCTTAAATACATCAAAAATTTTGAAAGAGCACACATAAGCAATCTAAGGTATCACTTAAGGAACTAGAGAAACAGGAACAAATCAAACACAAACCCAGCAGAAGGAAAGAAATAACAAATATCAGAGCAGAACTAAATGAAATTGGAATTTTAAAAATACAAAAGATAAATAGTACAAAAAGCTGGTTTCTTGGAAAGATAAATGACACTGATAAATCATTAGTGAGATTAACCAGGAAAAAAAGAGAGAAAATCCAAATAAGCTCAATTAGAAATGAAACTGAAAATATTACAACTAATACCACAAAAATATAAACATCATTAAAAGCTACTATGAACACCTTTATTTACACAAACTAGAAAACATAGAAGATATGACTAAATCCTGAAAATATACAATTCTCCTAGATTAAACTAGAAGAAATAGAATCTCTGAACTAACCAATAACAAGCAGTAAGATTTAAATGGTAATTTTTTTAAAAATGCCAAAAAAAAAAAGAGTCCAGGACCAGAGAGATTCACAGCTGAATTCTGTCAGACATTCAAGGAAGAATTGGTACCAATTCTTTTGATTGTCTTCCAAAAGATAGAGAAAGAGGAAATTCTTCCTAAATTATCCTATGCAGCCAGTATCACCCTAATACCAAAACTAGGAAAAGACATAATAGAAAAAGAAAAGTACACACCAATAGATGCAAACATTCTCAACAAAATAATAGCTAATCCAATCCAACAGCATATCAAAAAGATAATCCACCACGATCAAGTTGGTTTCATACCAGGGATGCAGGGATGGTTTAACATAGACAAGTTCAATAAATGTGATAAATCACACAGAAGATATTTATGCGGCCAACAAGCATATGAAAAAATGCTCATCATTACTGGGCAATAGATATATGCAAATCAAAACCACATTGAAATACCATCTCACACCAGTTAGAGTGGCGATCATTAAAAAACCCAGAGACAACAGATGCTAGAGAGGATGTGGAGAAATAGGAACACTTTTACACTGTTGGTAGGAGTGTAAATTAGCTCAACCATTGTGAAAGGCAGTGTGGTGACTCTTCAAGGATCTAGAACTAGAAATGCCATTTGACCCAGCAATCTCATTACTGGGTATATACCCAAAGGATTATAAATCTTTCTATTATAAAGACAAATGCACATGTGTGTTTATTGTGGCACTGCTCACAATAGCAAAGACTTGGAACCAACTTGAATGCCCATCAATGATAGACTGGATAAAGAAAATGCAGCACATATACATCATGGAATACTATGCAGCCATAAAAAAGGATGAGTTCATGTCCTTTGCTGGGACATGGATGAAGCTAGAAACCATCATTCTCAGCAAACTGACACAAAAACAGAAAACCAAACAAACACTGCATGTTCTCACTCATAGGTGGTTGTTGAACAGTGAGAACACATGGACACAGGGAGGGAAACATCACACACTGGGATTTGTTGGGGAGTGGGGAGCTAGCAGAGGGAGAGTGGGGGATGGGTAGATTGGGGAGGGATAACACTGGGAGAAATACCTAATGTAGTTGACAGGGGGACGGAGGCAGCAAACCACCATGGCATCTGTATACCTATGTAAGCATCCTGCAAGATTTGAACATATACTCCAGAACTTAAAGTATAATAAAACATAAATTAAAACATGCTATGATCACTGTTCACTGACAATATAATCATATACCTCGAAAACTCTAACAACTCATTCAAAATGCTCCAAAAACTGATAAATGAATTTAGCAAAATTTCTAGATACAAAATTAATGTACACAAATAAGTAGCACTGCTATACAGCAACAACTACCAAGCTAAGAATCAAATCAAGAACTCAGTCTATTTCACAATAGCTGCAAAAACAGCAAATAAAATACTTAGAAATATACCTGTCCCAGGAGATGAAAAACCTCTACAAAACACTGCTGAAAGAAATCATAGAGAACACAAACAAATGAAAACACATCTCATGCTCATGGGTGGGAGCCAATATTGTGAAAATAACCACACTTCCAAAAGCAATCTAAAATTCAGTTCAACTCCCACCAAAATATCACCATCATTCTTCACAGAACTAGAAAACTCAATCCTAAAAGTCATATGGAAAAAAAAAAAAAAAAAAAAAAAAAAAAAAAAAAAAAAAAAAAAAAAAAAAAAAAAAAAAAAAAAAAAAAAAAAAGCCCCTGCATATCCAAAGCAAGACAAAGAAAAAAAATCTGGAGGCATCACCTTACCAGACTTCAAATTATAATACAAGTCGATAGTCACCAAAACAGCATGCTACTGCTATAAAAATAAAGAGACCAATGGTACAGAATAGAGAACCCAGAAATATAGGAAATATTTACGACCAACTGATCTTTGACAAAGCAAACAAAAACATAAAGTGAGAAAGGACACCCTATTCAACAAACGGTGCTGGTCTAATTGGAAAGCTTCATGTAGAAAAATAAGACTGCATCCTTATCTGTCACCTAATACAAAAATAAACACAAAACGGATTGAAGACTTAAATCTAAGACCTGAAACCATAAAAAGTCTAGAAGATAACATTGAAAAAATTATTCTAGACAGTGGCTTAGGGAAAGATTTCATGACCAAGAACCCCAAAGCAAATGCAACAAAAATGAACATAAGTAGATGGGACTTAATTAAACTAAAAACTTCTGCATAGCTAAAGAAATGATCATCAAACTAAACAGACAAACCCCAGAGCAGAGAAAATCATTGCAAACTATGCATCTAACAAAGAACTAACATCCAGAATCTATAAGGAAGCCAAACAAATCAGCAAGAAAAAAAAAAAACTATTATATAAAAAAATGTGCTAAGGGCATGAATAGACAATTCTCAAAAGAAGGTATACAAATGGCCAACAAACATATTCAAAAAATGCTCAACATCACTGATTATCAGGGTAATGCAAATCAAAACCACAATGCCATACCACCTAAGTCCTATAATAGTGGCCAAATAAAAAATAAAAATAAATAGATGTGTATGTGGATGTGGTGAAAAGGGAACACGTTTACACTGCTGGTAGGAATGTAAACTAATAAAACAACCGTGGAAAACAGTGTAAATATTACTTAAAGAATTAAAAGTAAATCTACCATTTGATTCAGTAATCCCACTTCTGGGTATCTATCCAGAGGAAAAGAAGTCACTTTACAAAAAAAGATACTTTCACACACATGTTTATAGTAGCACATTTCTAAATTATAAAAATATGGAACCAGCTTAAATACCCATTAATCAATGAGTGGATAAAGAAAATGTGGTATATATATATTGCATTTCTTCCAAGTTTACTGGTTTATGTGCATAGAGTTGTTTGTAGTAATCTCTGATGGTTGTTTTTATTTCTGTGGAATCAGGGGTGATATCCCCTTTATCATTTTTTATTGCATCTATTTGATTCTTCTCTCTTTTCTTTTTTATGAATCTGGCTAGTGGTCTATTTTGTCGATTTTTTCAAAAAACCAGCTTCTGCATTTATTGATTTTTTGAAGGTTTTTTTTGTGTCTCTATCTCCTTCATTTCTGCTCTGATCTTAGTTATTTCTTGTCTTCTGCTAGCTTTTGAGTTTTTTTGTTTGTTTGTTTGTTTGTTTTATCTTACTCCTCTAGCTCTTTCAATTTTGATGATACGGTGTCAATTTTTGATCTTTTCTTGTTTCTCATGTGGGCATTTATTGCTATAAATTTTCCTCTAGACACTGCTTTAAATGTGTCCCAGAGATTCTGGTATGTTGTGTCTTTGTTCTTGTTGTTTAAAAAGAACATCTTTATGTCTGCCTTCATTTCATTGTTTATACATTCAACTTTCAAGAGCCAGTTGTTCAGTTTCCATGAAGTTGTGTGGTTCTGAGTTAGTTTCTTAATCCTGAGTTCTAATTTGATTGCACTGTGGTCTGAGAGACTGTTACGATTTCCGTTCTTTTGCATTTGCTGAGGAGTGATTTACTCCCAATTATGTGGTCAATTTTAGAGTAGGTGTGATGTGGTGCTGAGAAGAATGTATATTCTGTGGATTTGGGGTGGATATTTATCTAGATGTCTATTAGGTTTGCTTGGTCCAGATCTGAGTTCAAGTCCTGGATATCCTTGTTAATTTTCTGTCTCGTTGATCTGTCTAATATTGACAGTGGAGTATTAAAGTCTCCCACTATTATTGTGTGGGAGTCTAAGTCTCTTCGTAGGTCATTTAGAACTTGCTTTATGTATCTGGATACTCCTGTATTGGGTGTGTATATATTTAGAATCATTAGCTCTTCTTGTTGCATTGATCCCTTTAACATTATGTAATGTCCTTCTTTATCTCTTTTGATCTTTGTTGGTTTATAGTCTGTTTTATCAGAGACTAGGATTGCAACTCCTGCTTTTTTTTGCTCTCCATTTGCTTGGTAAATCTTCCTCCATCCCTTTATTTTGAGCCCATGTGTGTCCTTGCACATGAGATGGGTTTCCTGGGTAAAGCACATTGATGGGTTTTGACTTTTTACCCAGTTTGCCAGTCTGTGTCTTTTGATTGGGGTATTTAGCCCATTTATATTTAAGGTTAATATTGTTATGAGTGAATTTGATCTTGCCATTTTGATGCTAGGTGGCTGTTTTGCCCATTAGTTGACACAGTTTCTTCATTGTGCTGATGCTCTTTACCATTTGGTATGTTTTTGGAGTGGCTAATACTTGTTCCTTTCTATTTTTAATGCTTCTTTCAGGAGCTCTTATAAGTCAGGCCTGGTGGTGACAAAATCTCTCAGCAATTGATTGTTCATAAAGGATATTATTTCTCCCTCGCTTATGAAATTTAATTTTTCTGGATATGAAATTCTAGGTTGAAATTTATTTTCTTTAAGGATGTTGCACATTGGCCCCCATCTCTTCTGACTTGTAGGGTTTCTGCTGAGAGATCCGCTGTGAGTCTGATGGGCTTCCCTGTGCATAACCCGACCTTTCTCTCTTTTGGCCCTTAGCATCTTTTTGATTGCATTTTAGGTTTTGGGATACATGTGAAGAACATGCAAGATTGTTGCATAGGTACACACATAGCAGTGTGATTTGCCGCCTTCCTCCCCATCACCTATATCTGGCATTTCTGCCCATGCTGTCTCTACCCAACTCCCCACTCCCTGCTGTCCCTTCCCTATTTCCCCCCAACAGACCCCAGTGTGTGATGCTCCAGTCCCTGTGTCCATGCGTTCTCATTGTTCAACACCCACCTGTGAGTGAGAACAGGTAGTGTTTGATTTTCTGTTCTTGTGTCAGTGTGCTGAGAAGGATGATTTCCAGGTTCATCCATGTCCCTACAAAGGACACGAACTCATCGTTTTTGATGAGGGAAAATGTGGCACATATACACCATGGAATACTATGCAGCCATCAAAAATGATCGCCAGCTAAAATGGCGCCTGGACCCATGTATTTTGTATGGAGAACTGCCGCGCCGGGTCGCCGACAAAACAACCATGCCAGCGATAACAGCCGCTCTGACCAAGACAGCCATGCCAGCCAATCCAGCCACCCTGGCGACCTGTGGGTCTCCTCTGCCTGGTAATCTCCTGGTCTGTGAGCAATAAAAATCTGTCTTAAAATGCGACATCCACTCACCCTTCGTGCTTTCGCTGCGAGCTGTAATACTGAACTGCTCCTAATCAGCCATCTTGAATCCCTCTGCCCTTAGCATTTTTTGCTTCATTTCAACTCTGGTGAATCTCACGATTATGTGCCTTGGGGTTTCTCTTCTTGAGGAACAGCTTTTTGGTGTTCTCTACATTTCCCGGACTTGAATATTGGCCTGCCTTGCTAGTTTGGGGAAGGTCTTCTGGACAATATCCTCAAGAGTGTTTACTAGCTTGGATTCATTCTCCCGGTCACATTCAGGTATACTTATCAAACGTAGATTAGGTCTTTTCACATAAACCCATATTTCTTGGAGGTTTTTTTTTTTTTT
>NW_016108147.1:235431-240786 GCF_001604975.1 Cebus imitator
TTTATTTCATTTAGTTTATCTTCAATCTCTGATATCCTTTCTTAAGTTCTTATGTTGTGTTTTTCAGCTCTGTCGAGACATTTATATTCTACTCTAAGCTGTTTGTTCTTGTTAGCATTATATCAAACCTTTTTTCAAGGTTCTTAGTTTCTTCGCTTTGGGTTAGAACATGTTCTTTTAGCTCAGAGAAGTTTATTATTGTCTACCTTCTGAAGCCTATTTCTGTCAATTCATCAGACTTATTCTTTATCCAGCTTTGTTCTCTTGATGGTGAGGAGTTGTGATCCCTTGGGCGGAGGAGAGGCATTCTTGTTTTGGGTGTTTTCATCATTTTTTCACTGGTTTCTTCCCATCTTTGTGGGTTTATCTACCTGTGGTCTTTGTAGTTGGTGACTTTTGGATGGGGTCTCTGAGTGGACACCCTTTTTGGTGATGATGAAGTTATTTCTGTTTTTTAGTTTTCCTTCTAACAGTCAAGCTCCTCTGCTGTAGGACTGCTGGAGGTCCACTCCAGACCCTGCTTGCCTGCAGATCACTTTCAGCAGCCTCTGCATTGTTCTTGTTGGTATCTGCCCTCCTGAGCTGTTGCTATTCAGGCATCTTGGATCCGTCCCCTCTCTGATTTTTTTATGGAAGGCAGAATAAAGAGTGACAAGCTGGTATATCTAGTGAAAGAAACATCTAAGTAGCAAAGAATTCAGGCTGTTATATGGCTACTTTTAACTGCTTATATAAAATAAGGGAGGAAAGAGTATAATTTTAAAAGAAAGCATAGTAGAAAGAATTAGAAAATTTGCAGCCTAGTCATATGGTAGAGAACCGAAGAGCATTTTTAGTAGAGGAAACCAAGAGCGTGACCAAATGACCTATTGATAAAGTTAGCATGAATAGAATAAAACCAGGGGCTATTCATCAGAATAGTGGGAGAAAACCCTTAGGTATTTCAGATATATTTGAGATGGCCCCTCCTATCACAGGCTCAGAGCTCTAGGAGGGCAGAATTCATTTAGGGGATCGGCCCCTGCTTTTAGTTGCACAGGTGTCTGCTCCCAGCATTCCAGAAGTACAGCAGTTTTTAGCCACCCTAGCTCTGACTCAAATAGCTGCAGGTGGTTTTACTTGCTACTCTGAAAGTTGCAATTCATGAACTTTGGCAGCATCTCTGTGGTGCTAATACTGCAGATATGCAGAATGAAAAAATTGTAGGGATATGGGTTTCTTTATTTTGATTTCAAAGAATATAACAGACAGCCTGGCGACCAAGGAATAGATGTCACCAAAGCAAACACACCACAGAGAGTCTTCACCAAGGCAATGCTTAGGGGATCCATGGGAGCAAGTCCATTGCAGAGTCCTCACTAGGATAATGCCTAATGGAGCCTTGGGAGCAGCACCGCCACAAAGACCCTGAATTATGGAGCTATTAATGTTCAAAGCCAACTCAGTAGAGCTTAACTGTGGGCTGAGTCCAGCAAAGTGGTGTATGGAGGTGCTTCCTTAAGGACTTGATGTCACAACACCCATATCAGTGCGCACAGATGTATGCATGCAGTCAAAAGAGATTATCTTTCAACTTTAAGACCGAATATGTTTTTTCTTGTTGGGGTTTATACTTACTTGGGACCTGTAACTATATTCATTTTGCCCATTTCCTTCTTTGGAATAGGAATGTCTGTCACATGTCTGTCCCACCATTTTATTTTTGAAATAGATAACTTGTTTAATTTCACAGGCTAACAGCTGGAAGAAAATTGCCTTAAGATGAATTGTGCCTTCAGTCTTACCCACATCCAATTCTGATGAGGGCTTTTGAGTTGGTGCTAGAAAGAGTTAAGACTTTGGGGCTATTGATATGGAGTGAGTGTATTTTGCATGTGAGAAGGACATAAATATTGATGAGTGGAGTAGAATGCAATGGCTTAAATGTGTCACAATTTACTGTGTTGGAAACATAATCCTCAAATTTATATATCGATTGGAGGTAAATCCTTTGTCAGGGTGAGGCCTTCATGATGGAACTGGTGCCTTTATGAAAACAGAAAGAGAAACTGAACTGACATGGACATCTGCTCTCTTTCCATGTAATGCCCTTCATCATATCACAACACAGCTGCAAGGCCCACACCAGATGGCAGCACCATGCTCTTGGAGTTCCCAGCCTCAAAAACCATAAGCTAAATGAACTCATTTTCTTTATAAATTACCCAGTCATAGGTATTCAGTTATAGCAAGAGAAAATGAACTAAGACAACCATTTAATATGATATGTGTTTTTTATTAATGTATTTTATCCAGTAAGGACTTTTCTGATATTCTAAGCCTGATAAGATATTTTATAATGAATGAATGTCATATTTTGTCTAATGCCTTCGCTGCATCTATTAAGATGTTCACTTAACATTTTTTCTGTGTAGTATTAAGGTGTTGTGTTTTATTAATTAAATGTGAGGCAATTAATGTAACCATGCACTACAATAATAAATATAACCAGAAATGATGTAATGTATTATTTTCTGTATATACTGTTGTATTTAATTCCCTTTATATACTGATGTGTTATTTTCTTTACATACTGTGGTATTTTGTTAAAGATTGCTGCATCTCTATTAATGAAGAAGGATATTGAAATGTTATTTTTCTTCTTTGACATGCCTTAGACTGGCTTTGGTGTCAGGATGATATTGGCCTCATAAAAAGAGTTTGGACTCTTGTATTTCTGAAAAATGTTTTTGAGTAATGGAATTGTTTCTTTACGTATTTCATAAAATTGACCAGTGAAAACATGTAGTATTTGGCTTTTCTTTGGGCTGAGATTTTTAATATCTAAGAAAATGTCTGTTTATCTCTATTATAATCTTAATTCCTGAGTCATTTGGGATACAGTCGTAATTTTGCAAAAGTTAGCCTATTTTATCAAAGTTGTTTAATTTATTGGACTAAAGTTTCCCATAGTATTTATTCTCTTGCACTTTTAATTTCCAAGGGGCCCCTTGAAATATCTTTGATTTCTAACTTTCACAATTTCCTTATTTTTCTTCTTATTCTTTTGTAGATATTTAAAAAGAGCCTACAAAGTTCAATCAATTTTAATGTTGCTATGATTTCTACTTAACAATTTTTGGGGTGGTTTTTATAATTTTCTTTTTCATGCTTGTTTTTTGTTGGTTTGCTCTTCTTTCCATACATTTTATGTGAATGCTTAGATTTTTTTTATTTCATAATTTTTAAATAATTTTAACTTTTTTTGTAAGATACAGGGGCTATAGAAGACTTAGTGGGGATCGATCCAAGATGGCCGTTTAGGAACAGCTCAGGATTGCAGCTCCCAGTGAAAGCGCAGAGGGTGAGTGGACGCCGCATTTTTATTGCCCACAGACTAGGAAATTCCCAGGCAGAGGAGCTCCATGGGTGGCCAGTGCGGCTTTTTCAGCCAGCTCGGGTGTGCCAACCAGCGCCGCTGCTTTACCACACGCGGTTGCTTTGTCGGCACCCCAGAGCAGCAGTTCTGTGTACAAAATACATCGGTCCAGGTGCCCTTTTGGCTGGTGATTGGAGCCAGGGGAAGTCGCCCATTCGTCTGTTTAAAAAGGGGACTGAGCAGGGAACCAGGACAGTAGATTCCAGGGCAATAAAAGCGCCACGAATCTCAGTGCTGCTGTTTAAGCCAGCACAGTGAGTTGTCGCACTGGAAGAAACACACACCGCCACGCCTCTTAAACAGGTGACTGGAACACCAACTTTAAAAAAAAAAAAAAAAAAGGCTCTGAGGCAGGGAGCCAGGCGATCAGGCTCAGCTGATCCCACCCCCACAAAAGAACAGCAATAAATCCAGAGAGATTCACAGCAAGCACAGCTGAACCCAGGACGGTCCAGCTCTGTGGGGGAGGGGCGTCTGCCATTACCGAGGCAGCCCAACACTACGGAGATAGTCAGCTAATGCTGAGGCAGCCCGCCGTTGCCAAGGCAACCTGCCATTGCTGAGGCAGCCCACCGTTGCCAAGGAAACCCGCCACTACAGAGACACTCTGCCCTAACAGAGGCGGGTCACCCTTGCCAAGGCAGCTCTAACTACACCAATATAAACAGGACTGCAGGGAAGTTCACTTGGCAGCTGGGCGGAGCCCACAGCAGCTCAGCAAAGCCTCTACAGGCAGACAGTGATTAGACTGCCTCCTTGCTGGGCAGGGCAGCTCTGAAGGAAAAAAAAAAGAAGGCAGCAGCATAACGGAAACTTATAAGGCCCTAAATCCCTGGGACAGAGCACCTGGGAACAAAAAGCAGTTTATAAGTTCTGCTGCAACAGACCTAAACGTACCTGCCCAGCAGCTCTGAATGAACAACGGAGCTCACAGCTCAGCATTTGAGCTCCTATAAAGAAGACACTGTCTCCTCAAGCAGCTCCCTGACCTCTGTATATCTAAAGAGCCACCTCAAAAAGGAGAGATCAGATTGACACTTGGCGGATATCCTTCTGGGACAAAGATAGCAGAAGAAGAAAACTGGTAACAACCCTTACTGTTCAACAGCTGCTGCAGGTGATCCCCAGGAAAGCAGGGCCTGGAGTGACCTCAGAAGACCTACAGCAGAGGGGCCAGACTGTCAGAAGGAAAACCAAGAAACAGAAATAACCTCATCATCAACAAACAGAACGTCCACTTAGAGACCCAATCTGAAAGCCAGAAACTACAAAGACGACAGGTGGATAAATCCTTAAAGATGGGAAGAAACCAGTGCAAAAAGGATGAAAACACCCAACACCAGGACACCTCTCCTACAAGGGATCACAACTCCTCACCAGCAAGGGAACAAGGTTGGATGGAGAACGAGTGTGATGAAATGACAGAATCAGACTTCAGAAGGTGGGTAGTAAGAAACTTCTGTGAACTAAAAGAACATGTTCTAACCCAATGCAAAGAAATTAAGAACCTTGAAACAAGATTTGATGAAATGCTAACGAGAATGGACAAAATAGAAACGAATATAAGTGAATTGATGAGCTGAAAAACACAACACGAGAACTTCATGAAGCATGCACAAGTATCAACAGCCGAATGGACCAAGCAGAAGAAAGGATATCAGAGGTCGAAGATCAATTCAATGAAATAAAACAGGAAGGCAAGAATAGAGAAAAAAGAGTAAAAAGGAATCAACAAAGTCTCCAAGAAATGTGAGACTATGTGAAAACACCAAATCTACGTTTGATAGGCGTATCTGAATGCGACGAAGAGAATGAATCCAAGCTGGAAAATACTCTTCAGGATATTATCCAGGAAAACTTCCCCAACCTAGCAAGGCAGGCAAATATTCAAGTCCAGGAAATACAGAGAACACCACAAAGATATTCGTCAAGAAGAG
>NW_016108147.1:241317-242968 GCF_001604975.1 Cebus imitator
TTTTTTGAAAAGATCAACAAAATATACAGACCACTAGCCAGATTAATTAAAAAGAAAGGAGAGAATAACCAAATTGACGCAATAAAGAAAGATAAAGGGGATATCACCACAGATTCCACAGAAATTCAAACCATCATCAGAGATTTTTACAAACAACTCTATACACATAAACTAGTAAACCTGGATGAAATGGATAAATTCCTGGACACTTGCCTCCTCCCAAGCCTAAACCAGGAAGAAGCCGAAACCCTCAACAGACCCATAACAAGGTCTGAAGTTGAGGCAGCAATTAAGAGCTTACCACCCAAAAAAGCCCAGGTCCAGATGGATTCACAGCCGAATTCTACCAGACATACAAAAAGGAGCTGGTACCATTTCTTCTGAAACTATTCCAAATAATACATAAAGAGGGAATTCTTCCCTAATCATTTTATGAGACCAACATCATCCTGATTCCAAAACCCGGCAGAGACTCAACAAGAAAAGAAAACTTCAGGCCAATATCTGTGATGAACATAGATGCAAAAATCTTCAATAAAATACTGACAAGCCGATTGCAACAGCACATCAACAAGCTTATCCACAATGATCAAGTAGGCTTCATCCCGGGGATGCAAGGCTGATTCAACATACGCAAGTCTATAAACGTAATTCGCCATATAAACAGAACCAAAGACAAAAACCACATGATTATCTCAATTGATGAAGAGAAGACCTTTGACAAAATTCAACAGCCCTTTATGCTAAAAACCCTCAATAAGCTAGGTATTGACGGAACGTATCTCAAAATAATAAAAGCTATTTACGACAAACCAACAGCCAATATCATACTGAATGGGCAAAAACTGGAAGCATTCCCCTTGAAATGTGGCACCAGATAAGGATGCCCTCTCTCCCACTCCTATTCAATATGGTACTAGAAGTTCTAGCCAGAGCAATCAGGCAAGAAAAAGAAATAAAGGGTATTCAGATAGGAAAGGAGGAAGTCAAATTTTCTCTATTTGCAGACGACATGATTGTATACCTAGAAGACCCCATTGTCTGAGCCCCAAATCTCCTGAAACTGATAAGCAAGTTCAGCAAAGTCTCAGGATACAAAATCAATGTGCAAAAATCACATGCATTCCTATACACCA
Organism: Cebus imitator; assembly: GCF_001604975.1. Classification (NCBI taxonomy): domain Eukaryota; kingdom Metazoa; phylum Chordata; class Mammalia; order Primates; family Cebidae; genus Cebus; species Cebus imitator. The sequence continues at coordinate 242,454 of NW_016108147.1, forward strand.
ATAACAGACTTAAAGAGAGCCAAATCAAGAACAAACTTCCGTTCACAATTGCCACAAAGAGAATAAAATACCTAGGAATACAACTAACCAGGAACGTAAAGGACTTCTTCAAGGAGAACTACAAGCCACTGCTCAAATGTATAAGAGAGGACACAAACAGATGGAGAAACATTCCATGTTCATGGTTAGGAAGAATCAATATCGTGAAAATGGCTATACTGCCCAAAGTAATTTACAGATTCAATACTATCCTCATCAATCTACCAATGACCTTCTTCACAGAACTGGAAAAAATCATCATAAACTTCATATAGAACCAAACGAGAGCCTGCATAGCCTAGTCAATTCTAAGCAAAAAGAACAAAGCGGGAGGCATCACACTACCGGACTTCAAACTATACTACAACACTACAGTAATCAAAACAGCATGGTACTGGTACCAAAACAGAGATATAGACCAATGGAACAGAACAGAGGTCTCGGAGGCAACACAACATATCTACAACCATCTGATC
>NW_016108147.1:244328-257363 GCF_001604975.1 Cebus imitator
TGGGTTCAGGCAATTCTCCTGCCTCAGCCTCCTGAGTAGCTGGGATTACAGGCACACACCACCATGCCTAGCTAATTTTTTGTATTTTTAGTAGAGACGGGGTTTCACCATGTTGACTAGGATGGTCTCAATCTCTTGACCTCGTGATCAACCTGCCTCGGCCTCCCAAAGTGCTGGGATTACAGGCTTGAGCCACCGCGCCCGGCCAATAGGTAGCTTTTCAACCCACATCCCCTTTCCTCTTCTATCCCACTTCTAGTAGTCTACAATGTCTACTTTTCTCATGTTTATGTACATGTGTGCTTAATCTGTAACTTCCACTTGTAAATGAGAACAAGTATCTACAAAATTTTCTGCATCTGTGTTAGTTTGCTTATGGCTTCTACGTCCATCCATGTTGCTACAAATGACATGATTTCATTTACTGCTACTGCTGCATAGTATTCCATGAGGCATATGTACCATATTTACTTTATTCAGTTGACCACTGATGGGTACTTGGGTTCATTCCATGTCTCTGCTTTTGTAAATAGTGTAGCCATGAACATATAAGTACATGTGTCCTTTTGGTATAATGACGTATTTTTCTTTGGGTATATACTTAGTAATGCATTTCTGGATCAAATGGTAATTCTGCTTTAATTTCCTTGAGAAATCTCCAAACTAGCATCCAAAGTGGCTGAACTTATTTATATTCCCACCAACAGTGTATAAACATTTCCTTTTTTATCCAGCCTCATGAACATCGGTTGCTTTTTGACTTTTTATATCAGCCATTTTGACTGGTGTGAGATGGTGTCTCATTTTGGTTTTCATTTGCATTTCTCTGATGATTAGTGATAATGAGTATTTTTGATGTTTTTGACTGCTTATATGTCTTCTTTCGAGACGTGTCTGTTCATGTCAACTTCAATTTTAATGGGGTGGTTTATTTTTTCTTCCTTATTTGATATCTATAGATTCTGGGCAATAGACCTTTGTAGGAATGCACAGTTTGTGAATATTTTCTTTCATTCCCTATGTTGCCAATTTACTCTGTGCAGCGTTTAATAAAGAGTAGAAGCTCTTTATTTTAATTAGGTCTCACTTGTCTATTTTCTGTTTTTGTTGCAATTGCTTATGGGGGTTTGGAAAAAAATTTTGTCAAAGCCAGCTGTATTTTTTAATTTTAACTATTATTTTAAATATAGAGGGTATATGTGCAGGTTGTTACATAGGTATATTGTGTAACAGCATCTATTTTTTAGTCAGTTTTATAGGACATGCAAATTTTTCTAGCTTTTTTAAATCAACTTTTATTTTAAGTTTCAGGGTACATGTGTAGGCTGTGCAGGTTTGCCACATAAGCAAATTTGTGCCATGGTGGTCTCATGCACAGATGAACTCATTACCTAGGTATTAAGCCCAGCATCCACAAGCTATTCTTCCTGATACTCTTCCTCTGCCCAACACACAACAGGTCCCAGTGTGTGTTGTTCCCCCCATTTGTTCATGTGTTCTCATCATTCAGCTCCTACTTATAAGTGAGAACATGTTGCATTTGGTTTTCTGTTCCTGCATTAGTTTGCTGAGGATAACGGCTTCCAGCTCCATTCATATCCCTGCAAAAGACATGATTTTATTCCTTTTTATGCCTGCATAGTATTTCGTGGTGTATGTGTACCACATGTTCTTTATCCAGTCTATCACTGATGGACATTTGAGTTGATTCCATGTTTTTGCTATTGGGAATAATGCTGCAAAGTACATACACATGTATTTATCTTTATAACAGAATGATTTCTATTCCTTTCTGTATATACTCAGTAATGGATTGCTGAGTCAAATGGTTCTGCTTCTAGATCTTTGAAGAATCATCACACTCTTCCATAATGGTTGAAATAATTTATACTATCATCAGCAGTGTAAAAGCATTCCTTTTTCTCTGCAACCTCGGCAGAATCTGTGGTTTCTTGACTTTTTAATAATCACCATTCTGATCAGCAGGAGGTAGTATCTCATTATGGTTTGGACTGGCATTTCTTTAATGATCAGTGATGCTGAGCTTTTTTTCATGTTTGTTGGCCACATAAATGTCTTCTTTTAAAAAGTATCTACTCATGTCCCTAGCCCAATATTTAATAGGGTTTTTTTTTTCTTCTTGTAAATTATTTTAAGTTCCTCTTAGACTCTGGATATTAGACTTTGTCAGATGGATAGAGTGCAAAAATTCTCTCTCATCCTGTAGGTTGTCTGTTGACTCTGATGATAGTTTCTTTTGCTATGCAGAATGTCTTTAATTAAATTCCATTTGTTATTTTTTTCTTTTGTTGCAATTGCTTTTGGTGTTTTTGTCCTGAAATATTTGCTCATGCCTATGTCTTGAATGGTATTGTCTAGATTTTATTCTAGAGTTTTCATTGTTTTTGGTTTTACATTTAAGTCTTTAATCCATCTTAAGTTAATTTTTGTATATGGTGTAAGAAAGGGATCCAGTTTCAATTTTCTGCCTATAACTAGCTAGTTCTTCCAGCACAATTTATTAAATAGGGAATCCTTTCCTCTTTGCTTGTTTTTGTCAGATTTGTACAAGATCAGATGGTGTGCAGTCTTATTTCTCAGTTCTCTGTTTTGTTCCACTGGTTTATGTGTCTGTTCTTGTAGCAGTACCATGTTGTTTTGGTTACTGTAGTCTTTTAGTGTAGTTTGGAGTTGGGTAGTGTGATACCTTCAGCTTTGCTCTTTTTTAAAGCCAGTGTTAAGAAGGGTATTTTCTAGGTTGTCTTCTAGCAATTTTGTAGCTTGAGGTGTTACATTTAGATTTTGGAACCAATTTGAATTAATTTTTGTATATGATAAAAAGTAGGGTCCAGCTTCTATTTCTTGCCTGTGGCTAGCCAGTTATCCCAGAGCCATTTGCTGAATAATAAGTCTCTTTCTCACTGCCAGTTTTTGTGACATTGTCAATAATCAGATGATTGCTGGTGTGTGGTTTTATTTCTGAGTTTTCTATTGTCTTCCATAATATTGATCCTTCCAGTTCATTGGCATGGAATTTTTTTAAACGTATTTGTGTCATCTCTGATTTCTTTCAGCAGTGTTTTATAGTTCTTTTTGCAGAGATCTTTCACCTTCTTGGTTAGATATATACCTAAGTATTTAATTATTCTTTGTATCTATTATAAGTGAAATGGTGTTTTTGATTTAGCTCTCAGCCTAGACATTTTTTGTGTATAAAAATGCTACTGATTTTTCTAATCCCAAAACCTCACTAATATCAATGATCAGTTCTACTAGCCTTTTGACAGAGCCTTTGGGGCTTTTATAGATACAGAATTATATTATCAAGCAAGAGAGATAGTTTGACTTCTTCTTTTACTACTCGGATGTCTTTTTTTTTTTTTTTTCTCTTGCCTGATTGCACTGACTAGGGCTTCCAGTACTATCTTGAATAGAAATTGTGAGAGGGGCCATCTGTGTCTTGTTCCAGTTCTTAAGCGAAATGAATGGTTCCAGCTTTTGCCCATTAAGTGTGATTTTGGCTGTGGGTTTTTAATAAATGACTTTTATTATTTTGAGGTATGCTTTTTCAATGCCTAGTCTGCTGAGGCTTTTTATTATTAGGTGATGTTAGATTTTATCAAAAGCTTCTCCTGCATCTTCTGAGACAATCATTTGGTTTTTGCTTTTAATTTTATTTACGTAGTGAACTGCATTTATTGGTTTGCATGTGTTGAATCAGCCTTACATTTCAAAATAAAGCCTACTTGATCATGGTGAATTAACTTTTTAATACGCTCCTGAATTCAGTTTGTCACTTTGTTTCAGAATTTTCATGTCTATATTTATCAGAAACGTTAACGTGAAGTTTTATTTTTTCACTGTGCTTTTCCCTGATCTTGATATTAAGTTGATGCTGGCTCCACAGAAAGAGTTAATGAGGAGTCCCTCCTCCTCAAAATTTTGGAATAGTTTCAGTACAATTGGTATCAGTTCCTTGTACATCTCTTAAAATTCAGCTGTGAATCCATCTGGTTCAGGGTTTTATTTGATTGGCAGGATTTTTGTTCCTGATTCTATTTCAGAGCTCTATATTGGTCAGAGCTCTATTAAGGATTTCTATCTCTTCCTGATACAATCTTCAGAGATTGTGTGCTGTCAGGAATTTGTGCATTTTTTTCCACATTGCTTAAATTGTGTGCACAGTTTCATAGTGTTTTCAGCTATAGTATTCAGTGCAGTGATGGGAGAGGTAACCTCCTTTCCAGGTACACTACTGGGCTTTGAGTTTCCACCCTCCAATCGCTGGCACTAAGACCATGTTTCTTTTGTTAGGTGTTCCAGGCTGTGGGATTCCCTGGAGCAGAGTCCACTGCATGGTTATAGGCCCCGCCATTTCTAGGTTGCCCTTGAGGAAGAAGGCAAGCCCCACTCCTATGGTAGCCCATGAGCTCATGCAACTCACACTTATCCATGATCTGACATTGTGGGCTCCTCTTCTAACTTGAGTACCAACTGCATATTTTAGCTCCACACTCCCAAGCTGGGAACCATAGCCCTGGGGCAAGCTAGGGTGTTTTGTTCCCTCCCAGCTTGGGGCAGCTGTGGTGGGGTCTATGGTAGTGGCAGTGGCAGAGGGCCTGTCAGTTGACTTGGGGGTGGGGCTCCATCTCAAAGAAATCCAGAGCCACAACTGATTGAAGTAATTACCCAGGAAGGGGAAAGCTGTGTTCTGGTCCCAAGCTGGGGAAACCTGCCTGGTGAAGAACAAAGGGGAGAAAGAGGCTTTTAAGAAAAACAGTCTCACCTCCTCTCCTAAGGGCAGTATGCTGAAGGTGCAAGCAAAACAATCAGACTTTTATTTATGTCCCCAGCCAAAGAGCAGCAAGGGCAAGGTATCATGGCAGAGGAGCTGTCAGTTGACTCTGGGAACTCCACCCCAGAGAACTACAGAGCCCACTGGTGGATCTGGGATGATCAGCTGAAGGTGGGGTGGCTGTGCTGCAAACTCAAACCAGACAGCCAGGCCTGAAGAAGAGCAGAGGAGTCAGGGGATTGCACAGAAGATAGTCTGACCTCCTCTGCATAGGATAACTGTAGCATGCAGTAAGCATTGAAAGCAATTAAGATGTTTGTTCCGGGTGGGGGGGGGTTCCCTCTTTAGACTTGAAGCCTCCCTTCCATCTGTCTTTGTATGGGGGAATTTCTTCCTTCTTTCTTTCCTATTAAACTCTCCACTCCTTAAAACAAACAAACAAACAAAAAAATGATATTTGTTCCTTCCGTAGCCTGGGGGCAAGGGTGGTTACTGCAGCAACTGCAATGGCTAAGGGCTTGTCTGTTACCTCTGGGAGTTCCCTCCCAAAGAAATACAGAACTACAACTGGCTGAAGTAGTGAAGTGGGGATGGGATGGCATGGCTTCAGTGGTACCACAGGCCAGTGGGCCAGTAGGCTTTGCCTCCTGGTGCAATAGAGGTAGGGCCCTGAGCCTGTCTGCTCCTCGGAACTATGAATGCAGCCCTTATTCTAGGGGTATGTGAGAGAGCATGGTCTCCCTCGTTGGCCGGCTATGACAGCTGGCTCCAGGCTTCTCAGGGATTCAAGGACTGTGAAGTTAATGTATTCTCGAGTGGTGGCTCTGCCCAGTCTTCATGCAGTTGACTGCCACTCTGGAGGTGGGCGTGAGGGCATGGGGTATGGGGGGATGAGCAGGGTTTGAGAATTCTCCTGTGCCCAGGTTTGCAAAGGTCCATGGCACAAGTGGTCTCCAGGGGCTCTTAGTCACTCACCTTTTCCCTGTGATAGGTAGCCTCCCCTGGCTCTCTGCCAAACCTGGGTGGGCAGCTGTCTTGCCTTGCTATTCTCTGCTCTCTGAGGGCCACGAGTGCTTCCTTGATAAATCCCAGCTTGGCTTTCTGGACGATCTATTTGAACAGCTAGTGTTACCCGCAACTTTGTCACCTCTCCCTGAGAACTGCACATTAACTGCTTCTAATCAGTCATCTTGGTGCTTCTGTTTTTTCTTTTCTAATATAGGCATTGAAATTGCTTAAGTTCCAACCCATTAATTTTGATATGTGAGCGATGACTATCTGTGCCAGTGGCATAAGGGAATCGGAATTTACCAAGACTGTTGTAGGCAGTGAAAGGCAGATTTATTAGAGAAAATATGAAAATATATTGCAAGAAGGCAATGGGCAGTATTAGCAGAAGGGAGTTGACTACCAGAAGACAAAGGCTTGCTGAGGATTTTGTAGAATGGAACTTGGAAACTTGCATTCTTCTGTCAGCTGGGATGTTTAATAAATTGAGGAATTTGAAGGTAAGCAGGAAATTTATGATTTAAGTATGTTATTTGTTCAGGAGGGCTATATGTCCTGGTACATAAAAAACAAAAAACAAAACAAAACAAAACAAAAGAAAAACAAACAAACAAAAAAAACAGACCTACAATTCATCTGCTTCCTCTTTTTGTTTATATGTCTTGAACCAGGAAGAAATTCATAGTCGTAGCTTATTTGCTTTATCTTTTTTATTTTACCTGCTCCTGTCAGCCTGATTCCTTTTTCCTAATTAGGACTCCACATTTCCCCCATGACAGAGTAACAATGACAAACCTTTGGCATGAGGGTATAGGTCTTATCTTCCAACTGCTTCCTGCTGACCAGCCATGTAGAGTGGTCTCTACCTAAGACTGTAACTCAGTTTAGGCATTACATGGGCCTAAATCCTTGGGTTTGGAGTTAAATTTGGCAGAGCTGTTGTTGTGGGACTAATGGGAAACAGCATTTGCAGCCTAAAATGTGATGCTGCTGCATCCAAAGGAGAGTTACAGAGTTCTTTTAGTGACTGATATCCTCACTCCAGTAATATCTGGGTTTGAATTTGTTGTATTTTAAAAGACATAAATTTGACTAGTAAATTAAATATACAAGGTATGAAAAGAAGGAATAATAAAATACCTGTTGTGGCCCTAGGAATAATAGCAGTCAGGAGATACATTCCCAAGTAGATGCCCATTAATACCATCCTTGTGACATCTTTTTCTCAATTTCAGCCTCTAGCTACCTGAGGTTTCTGACACGAGCCCACAATATTTCTGATTGATTAACATAAACAACATTCCTCTTTAAAGGCTAAACAGATGTCCTTTTGGGCTGCCATAAGCAGATTTAGGCCACAGCAGTTTGGAGAACAATTGCTGCTAGGAAGTCAACTTGATTTTGGAGGACTTCCAAAGTGTCAGAGATGCATTTGAACTCACTGGCGTGTTCGATTGAGAGGATATGATAAATATGCGCTGTGAGGCTCGTACTTTTTATTTTCATACCTAATCCAGTGACAATCCCTCGGCCAAGGAATAAGGGAATTAGATGGATTGACCATTTTGCTCTGCTAGAATTGTAAAGTAGGATTGGGAAGAACTAATTGGAAGGCACAATTTGGGTGTCTGGAGCCAATTAAACTAGTGTATGTCTTCCAACCCGGTTGGCTGGAAGACAACCATAAGCATTGGATTGGCAATGGAAGAATGCTCCCTCAGATTTAAAGCAAGAGAATAGAGTTAGAGTGAAGAAATGGAGTGTGTTTTGGCTTTCTGGTCTGGAGAAGTATTGAGTAGCTAGCATAGTAATTGTAAAAGGCTGTAAGCGGTAGATGTCAAAATTTGCATTTGGGTGGGCTCTGTTTTCCCTAAATAAATGAATGCATTGTGTGTCTAGAAACATTGGGGTTGCTAAGTGTGAGAATTTGTAGGTAATTTTTAGGGGAATTTGCAACGTCACAATTTTTCCTTGGAGTTAGGTGAGGACAAGTGTCTAGAGAGGGGTGCCCTATACAGAAATGAGAGTTTATATTTTGGAGATTTGGGGCATTGTGATTGGCTAAGCCTGATATTCTAACCGGTACCATATTGTTTTTCCCTTGTTATGTATTTTCTGTTGGTGTGATTTATAGTTACAGTGTAGTTGCAAAGGGGCTTAGAAACATCACCCATGGAGTAGGAGTAAAGATTGTTGTCTGTTGCTTTAGGCAAAAAGCTTGACGTTTGAGCTGGACTTGTTTAAAAAGGGAGGCTACAACAGGGTGATTGAGTCTGCAGTTGTCTCTTGGGTCAGGGGACCAGTCCTTTGAGGGAGTTGTTATTTGTAGCTTGGTCGTGTATTGGCTTAAATCAGCAGAGAATGCAGCTACCATTACACATGTATGTTTTTGGGGTTCCATGGAAGTTGGGGGAACAAGAATTTGGAGTGCAAGATGATGTTAAAATGGATCCAATAATGAGCATAAATAAAATATGCAGAAGCATACCATTTAGGGGCTAAGGGTAAGCAAAGCCAACAAACTTTTGTACACAGAAAATGCTGTTTCTTTAATAGCTTATGGGCCCCTGCAAGTAGGGTGTAATCCAGGAAGCTTGGCAAAGTAAAGTTCATTCTAAGTGTTAACACTAAGTGTAAAGCTATCCAAGTAACCTGGCATGTTAAAAGCGGCAAAATAGAGTGAATTAAGGACATAGGATAGGAGAAGGGATATAAAGTATATAAGAAAAATAGTCAGAAAAACACTTTAGTACCACATCACATCATCATTGTGGTGTGGTGTATATGACATTACTAGAACAAATATAAAGAAATTTCATCTGGGGGGTAATCTGGAAGTCCTCCTGCAAATAGCAATCATATGCTACCTCCCTTGTAAAAGCATTAATATGAAGAGTAAAGCTGCTTAAGGTAGGCAATTGAGTAATTACTTGCAGTCTGTATGAATTTTAAAAAAATCATCCCTAACAATAAAATCTAAAAGAGCCTCTCCAAACTGTTGTGGGCGATCTCTAAATCCTCAGGGGAGGACTATCCAGGTTAATTGTTGAGAAGTATGAGTGGAAGGATTTCACCATTCAAAGGCAAATAAAAACTGTGAATCTGGATGTACTGGAATGCTAAAGAAGGAATCCTTTAAGTCTAATACTGTGAACCAAAAAGTGCTAGAAGGAATTTGTTCTAACAGGATGTAAGGGTTGGGAACAATGGGGTGTATAGGAACTACAGTCTCATAGATGGTGTTTAGGTCTCATATTATTCTATAGGTGCCATTTGGATTTCTGACAGCTAGGGTGGGTGTGTTACATGGTGAGTTACAAGAGTGAATTAACCCTGTGACCAGAAATTTTTCTATTAAGGGCTGTAAGCCTAATTGAGTTTCAGGATTTAGAGGGTATTGGGATTTCCTAGAAAAAAAGTCAAAGCCCTTAAGGATGACATTTATAGGACTGGTACACAAAGAACATCCTGGAGTGGATGAGTTCCATACTTAAGGGGGAATTTGTTGTAAAATAAAAGGTTTTATGATATTGGAGCCCTTAGTATTAAAAGTTAATAATGCCACTATTGAACAAGCCTGGTTGGAAAACTGAAAGCTTGTTTGAAGTTTTGCCATTATATGCTTCCCAAGCAAAGGGATGCTTCAAGTGGGCAAGACCAGAAATGAATGAGTGAAAACATTTTTTCCCTAGTTGCATACCAAAGAGAGAGTAAAATAACTGTTTCAGTTGGCGCTCCTTGCCCGTGAGGAGAATTGAGGACCAAAAGGTAGGTCCGGATAATTTAGGAAAGTACAACAAGCTCCTGTGTCAATTAAAAACTCAGTTGTATATCCTGCCACATCCAGGGTTACCTGACTCTCAGCATTAGTGATGGAAAATACAGGAGCCTGGATGGCCTTTGGGACAATGAGGAAATTGACACTTTTGGGGATTTTTTTTCTAAGTTGTCCTCAGCTTTTTCATAACTGAGGAACAAAGTTAAGGGCATTTGCCTTTGCTTCCCTCCCAAGTTGGCCCATATTTGATACTTGTTTGGAGATGACTACCTATCATGAGGGAGCCAGGAACATTCCAGCTTCCAGTGTCCTGGTTGCTTGCAGTATTGGCAAGGGCCAGGTGGTGGCAGTAGCAAACCAGGTAATACTCGTGGAGGGTTTTTGTTTTTTCATTTCATTTTTTCCTTTTTCTTTTCCTTTTCTTTCGTTTTTTTTTAAATTGTACTTTAAGTTCTGGGGTACATGTGCAGATTGTGCAGGATTGCTACATAGGTATACACATGCCACGGTGGTTTGCTGCCTCCATCCCCCAGGTCACCTTCATTAGGTATTTCTCCTAATGTTATCCCTCCCCAATCTCCCCGCCCCCGGTTATCCCTCCCCTAGCCCCCCTCCACCAACCAACAGACACCAGTGTGTGATGTTCCCCTCCCTGTGTCCATGTGTTCTCATTGTTCAACACCCACTTATGAGTGTGAACATGCAGTGTTTGATTTTCTGTTCTTGGGTCAGTTTTCTGAGAATGATGCTTTCCAGCTTCATCCACATCCCAGCAAAAGACATGAACTCAGCCTCTTTGTGGCTGCATAGTATTCCTTGGCGTACATGTGCCACATTTTCTTTATCCAGTCAATCATTGATGAACATTCCAGTTGGTTCCAGGTCTTTGCTATTGTAAAAAGTGCTGCAATGAACATACATGTGCATGTGTTTTTATATAGAATGATGGGGATTGCTGGGTCAAATAGTGTTTCTATTTCTAGATCCTTGAGGAATTGCCACACTGTCTTCCACAATGGTTGAACTAATTTACACTGCTACCAACAGTATAAAAGCCTTCCTATTTCTTTGTGGAGGGCTTTGGGTGTTTCTGTTAACATGTCAGTGCTGATGACAACTATAACAAAGAATGGGCCTTTTATTCATCAATGAGTGGCATCCTGATGCTTGGTCTGTAGTCCCTGCTTTGGCCAAGGAGGTAGCAATGGCAGCAGCCATATAATGAGCTTGCTGCCTGTCTCTTTCTCTTTCCTTCCTATTAAAGGCCATGTATAGCAAAGTAAGGAAAGGGATCTATGGCCTTTGAACTAGTTTTTGAAGTTTATGTCTAAATGTCTGGAGAGGCCTGACTAATAAAATGCACAGCCAGAACAGTGAGGCCCTCTTGGCTCTAGAGATCCATATTAGTACATTTTTTCATAGCTTCAGTTATCCTAGAATGGAATAGGGCTGGGTTTTCATTTGGCTCCTGTGTAACTTCTCTTAATTTAGCATAATTTACAAGTTTAATGACAGCCGTTTTTATCCCCTCAATCAGGCAAGTGATCATATAATTGCGGTGGACTCTATCAGGGTCTCCCTCTTGACAGCCCCATCTAGGATCAGCATCATGAACAACTGTTCTTCCCAGGTCAGAGTCTCAAGTGCTCCAGGCATAGAATTCATCTGTCTATCTGTAGGGTAGAGACCAAATATGGGTCCTTTCCTCATGAGTGCAACAGGTGGTAAAAGTAACATAAATATTTTGCCAATTGAGATCAAAGGAAGCTGCACGCCTCTTGAATTTCTTCATAAAATGAGAGGGATACTAACTAAAAGAACCAAGTTTTACCTCTATTTGAGACAAATCAGACATAGGGGATGGGACACAGGCCCTGATAATTTCTACATTCCCATTTGGCCACTTCCCAGGGTGGCAAAACTTTATCTGATGATGGGATAGAATCAGGTGACTGCTCATCTGGTATGGGGAGGAGAAGTGGTTCTCAGTATGCAGGAGGCAAAAAGGGAGAGACAGAAGGTGTAGCTGAGGGAGGTGTTGAAGGGGAAGATGTGTAGTCAGGGGAAATGAATGGAGAGACCAAAGTGGGGGAGGTCTGGAACATGAGAGTGTAAAAGAGGAGTCATCCAAAATGTCTGGGAAATCTAAGGCACTTAAGAATTTTGCCAGTCCCATTCTGCAGTTGTCTCTAAAGTCTACATTTTTTGATAAAAAACACAACTTGAACATAGGGCACCTCAGACCATTTAGAAGAGTTATGGCAATAGAGACCAAGCTGTAAAACAATATTGGAGTCTAGGCTCCCATTCTAGGGCAAGTTCAATTTCTCTGGGAGTTGATAAGGAGGCCATTCTGTGCTGCAAAGAAAGATTAGGTGTTTCTTTTTGAAGTTTGGGGGTCAAATTTGTCCCAGTTCTTCAAAATACAGTCTAGAGGTGAGTCTACAGGACTAGATGGGGTTTGTGGGATGAAAAAACCTGCCACTTGGGGGCAGTTCCACTTGGGGCATGAACCACATTTTCTCTCAAGACATCTTGTCAAGACAAAAAGAAGATTCCATTTATGTCCACGGAGGGACTTGGGGTGCACTTTCTAAAGGAGTGTCTCACCTATTAGAAAAGTACTCTTGACTGCTCAGGGGCTTCATGCTGGATGGCCGGTCAGCGTACTCATTTATGCTAGGTTGTCAGCTCTGGTTTGAAGAAAATGGGCAAAGGAAGATCTGTCTGGTGTTGACCCAGGAGAGTGGGTAGTTAAGGGAAGACTCACTGTTCTGAGGCTGTCTGCGATCACCTGATTCAGCAACTTCCAGAGCAGGATGATTGGCTCACTCCACAGGATAATTTAGAGTGAGTAAAAGGGTCTGAGTTAACTAAAACGTGTGTGAATTCACCCTGAACAAGCTTCCGTTGTCAATTGCATCACATTTAGGCATCAGGGACTTTTGATCAGAAAAAATAAGAGCCTTTCTTTCTTCTAGGCAGGGCAGCCAGTCTGATTCACTCTTTGGCTTTCAGGCAGCACCACAGACTGGTCCTGCCAGTTACGTTAAATTGCCGGACAGCTAATAGAAGCTGGTGGACACTAACGACTGAAAAGAATAAGTAGACTCAGGTCCATCCCTAAGGGCAATGGTGGTCAGATATTTCCACATAGACACCTTGTGTTCCTACCAGAGTGTAGCTCCAGTTACATTGCAATTGCCTCCATGCTTAGACACTGTCCACTAATGGGTCCGAAGTTTGGAGAAAGAGAGGGTAGAGAGTTCCCCGTGAAGAGAGAGAGTTCCCATATGGGCCACCAGAATGTTGCTGGTGAGCGATGACTATCTGGGCTGGTTGTGCGGCAGTAAAAGAGTTTACCAAGCCCGGACACAGTGGCTCACGCCTGTAATCCCAGCACTTTTGGAGGCCGAGGCGGGTGGATCACCTGAAGTCAGGAGTTCAAGACCAG
>NW_016108147.1:257395-272880 GCF_001604975.1 Cebus imitator
AAAAAAAAAAAAAAGAAAGAAAGAAAAAAGAGAGAAAAAAAAGAATTTAACAAGACAGTTGTAGGTAGAAAAAGGCAGATTTATTAGAGAAAGCATGAAAATACATTGTGAGAAGGCAACAGACAATATCAGCAGAAGAGGAGCTGACTGCAAGGAGCAAAAAAGGCTTGCTGAGGATTTTATAGAATGCAACTTGGGAACTTGCACTCTTCTGTCAGTTGGAATATTTGATAAATTGAGGGATTTGATGGTAAGCAGGAAGTTTGTGAGTTATGTGTGTTATTTGTTCAGGAGGGCTACATGTCCTGGGCCATAAAGAAAAATAGACCTATAATTTATCAGCTTCTTCTTTTTGTTTATATGTCCTGAACCATGAAGAAAGGCATAAGGCATAGCTTATTTGCTTTATTTCTTTGCTTTCCTCTAGTCCTGCCTGCCTGACTCCTTTTTCCAAATTAGGACTCCACAATATATTGTATATCTGTATTTGTCCAGATAATACTTTTATAATATTCTGTATAATTTTTTTCACCAATACTTTATTTATAAATGTCTTCTTAAATTTTCAATTATTTTATGATTAAAAAGGTTTTTTGTTTTCTGATTTAACTCTACTGTGGTGGAAGAACATATGTTTTATGATTTCAAGCCTTTACTATTTACTGATACTTGTTTCTTAGACTAGAATATGGTTTGTCTCGCAGAATACGTTTTGTTGCATAGAAACAAATGTATATTTTGTTGTTGTTGTGTGGAATGTTTTATAGATGTCTGTTAGGTAAAGTTAGTTAAAAATGTTTAACGTTTATGTGTCTTTGCTGAATTTCTGTCTAGTTCAGTTACTAGAGTGCTTTAGTCCCTATTATTGTTGAATTCTCTACTTCTTTCAATTCCTTCAATTATAGTTTTATGTATTGGGGACACTGTTTTAGGGACGTGTATGAGTTGTCCTGCCTTTCTGAACTAAATCGATGTATTTCTTAAATGTTTGATTGATGTCTCAGACCTCCCTAAAATATATAAAACAAAACTGTACCACAACAATCTTGGGCTCATGTTCTCAGGACCTCCTGAGGGCTGCGTCGTGGGCCATGGTCACTCATATTTGGCTTAGAATAAATCTCTTCAAACATTTTACAGAGTTTCTTTATGTCAACAATAATATGACTTCCAAACATGTGGGGCCTCAGAGAAGACTCAGGATGCAGACGAAGTTGCCTGAATTCAGAGCTAAGGTACCAGTCAGGGCCATTGAAGCCTACCCAACTTCAAGCTTCTCCCCTAGTGGAACTGCTAAGTCTTTCTGAGCCCTGGACCTTCCCTTGGTTGATGATCCTTGATTTATTCTGAGCTGGTTTTCTCCTAGGAAGTTGTTGTTTAAGGATCCTAATTCTAGTTTGGAGATGCATTCTAAAGGGAATTATATATTGCTCTTCTTCCTGAAATTTATTTTGATTCGATTTGTCTGCGTGCATTGTTGTGAGGAACTGAACTGTCATTTTTTTGGATAAATGAGAGACTGAGTTTTTCAGCTCTGAAGCAAAAGGGCACTTGTTCTTCCCAGCCGAAAGTCACCCCTGGTGACTGGGGGCCCCGTGGGAGTGTCTGAAGGGTTGACCCCCCATGACATATAATGTCCCTGCAAGGAAATCCCCAACGAAAATTAATTTTAAAAATGGCTTTTCTAGGAAATGCACATAAGGGCTGATCACCTGGCATTTTGAGCCCTCTCAGAGGTCATCTCTGTAGAGAGAAACTGAGACACATAAAAGTGTGGAAACAACTAGGTGGAGTCCTGCCTGCAAGCAGTATGCATTGACCGCCATGCAAACACCCTAGGCTACAGCTCAGTTCCTCTTTTTAAGGAAAAAAAAAAAAAAGCAGGGAGAGGGGGACAAATGAGGAGAAAACAAGGAGAATGACTCCCTTTTGTCACTCCATAGGTTTCATGGCACCTCTGCTTGCCAGAATTCATATAAAATGGAAGTAATATGGTCTTTGTGCACATTTACATTAAGAAAAAAAAGTCCTAAGGTTGATCGACATGCTATAGAGCTCCTAGGTTCTATTTTCTTTTCTGCCTGCTTTAAATCTGCTGCTACTTTGCTACTGAGATAAAAACCACTGTTTGGATCTAACAGTGCATTTCTTTTTGCAAGCTGGCAAAATTACACTTATCTCATGGCTAAAGTACCGAAGTAATAGCTATGGGAACTTTGTGTGTGTGAATGTGTGTATGTATATGTGTGTGTACATATTTGAAGGCCTTTCTAATAAACTTATTTACTTTTATGTTTGACAACTGAATAGTTTTAAATTTCCCTGTAGCACACCAGATTTTCTCTCTTCTTACCTTAAGATGTAAATTTTGCTAGCTGATTTTCACCTGAGTTGCTTGTCATATGCAAATTTATGGCTATTTAGCTGACAACTGCCTAAGGTAAGACAGAAAAATGGAAAAAAAAAGGTCTTTATGAATCTATAAAATGTACTTTTATCAGCATGCCTAGCATGACTATATATTTATATGTTGTGTACACAGTATTTTCACTAAGAAAAAAAATAAAGAGCTCTGATTAATTGGCTTAAAATATTAATAGGCTTTAAAAAAGTGCTTAAATCAAATACTTAAAAGACTACTGAAATGTTTTTTCAAGTTCATGTAACTTAAGTAAAATCTTTACTAAGTAAGCCAGCTTTAAAATTATGGGTAAAATAATATCAGCAATGTTAGCATTTTTTGTTTGCATTTATTGATCACATAGTTTCATGTTTATTCATGCAGAATATGATAAGATTTGCTATAAGGGTAATAAGCTATAAAACCCAGCCCAAGACATAATGATCATTGCTTGTATATGCTTATGAAATATTGTTGGCTTAAATGAAAACAGCTATACCCTGAGTTATTGGTATAAATACCCTTAAATTTAACCATAAGTTTTATTACTTAAGTATCTGAAATTCATAGCTATAAAAAATAGTAAATAGGAAAATAACTTTGAATATTGGCTATCACCGTTTTTAAAAATATTCTAGGTAAACTATTAATCAGGTAAATACTTGTAAACAAATGACATAATTTAGGATTCAAGATTATTATTTGACATTAAATATACGGATCATTTCCAATTGAAATGTTATAGGAAAACTTTTTTTAAATGTTCTTATTAAAGGTAAAATATCTTTATCTAATTCAAAGCTTATTTAAGGGTTATGTATGAAACAAGGTAAAGGAATCAGGAAATAAGAGATGTAAAATGAGTTAAAGATATAAAGAGATATTTTTGTTAAAAAGGTTAATAAAAGAATTTTATGTAAGAAATAATCTTGTGTAGTAAATTTTTGTCGTAAATAAAATGATGGGATTGTTCAAGAAAGTGGCATATTTAAGACAAAACAGTCTAAACAAGTTGTGAATGAACTATGTAAGTCGTAATAAGGTTAGTAAGAAGGAATTTTTAAAGGGGTTTTATAATTCAGTTGGCTATGATTAAGAAGAAACTGTAATAGTCTTTCTAGAGATGGGTCTTTGATATCTAAAAAATACACCAATATGAAACTGGAAAATTAGTTAAAACAAGATTTTTATTATGAATAGTTAACTTACTTTTAATGCAAAATTTAAAAATTTTTAAATTCTATAATCAGTCTCTAATATTCCTCAGATAGATATCTCAGAAGTTCAACTCTTTCTCCTTTGAAAAGACCTTAATAGCTCTCTCCTTCACCTTTTGTTTACTTCTGTCACTTTTATTATTTATCTAAAGTAAGTGAAAAAATTTTTGAAAACAGGCAAATAAAACATCTTTTGGACCTGCCTTTTTACTGTACATGCCTGCTATAGCTCTGTCTTTATGTGTCATGTAAAAGTGACATTTCACCACCAAACTACATAAAAAACTTTTATCAAGTAACTTTAAAAATGTAAATGCTTGTCAAATTGGTAAAAGCTAGCTGAGATGCCTTTGAATTCACATGATCTTGGAAATCTTTGGTAAAATAAATTTGGGAAATTTAATCTCAAAACTCTCTTCAGTAATTTAGTATCTTAAAATTATGTTAAAACCTCAGATTTTTCCTCCACTAGAAATTTGGGTTACTAAAAGTTAAAATAGTAGGAACATAAAATATGCTATTGAAAAAATTTTATAAAACACAAGGATGCCACTATTCAAAACTGTAAGGATTTTTGGTTAAGAAACTAAGAGCTGCTTTCTAATGAAGGAAAGTATACAGATAAAACTAAATGGGTAGAAAAACAAGCTAGGGCAACAAAATCTAACTTTGAGCCCTGTGGTTAACAAGAAAAATAGTTAATACAGGGGAAGGATACAACCAAGTAACCATTAAAAACCAGATGGGGTAATGCAAAGGAATTGTTCCATTTTGTAGACTTACCAGTCTTTAAAAGTAGTGGATTGTAAAAATAACCACTTTAAGGCCAAAATTATTAATTTTAAATGCTACAGAATTTAAGAGCTTGTTTGGAATAATGCAGGACCCACAGCTCATTACTGAACAATCATTGAGTACATGCAATCCAAATGCACAGAGGGTTATTCCTGAGAAAGCAATCAGCCTAGTAGACCAGGTAATGCATTATAAGGTCTGTTTGCTCTTTGAAAGGGAATGCCCAACTCTCCCTATAAAATAACAAATGAAGTACCCTAGATGAAGCAGTTAATATGCTTCATATGCAAGCCATGTGAGACTAGCTTTTCAATAATTGGGATATCCTTCCACCAAATATGTCTATTATCTGGGTCATGGTAAATTTGGGAATTAAGGGGGGCCCTTTTACATGTGAGCTCCTCCCATAGAATCATAGGTCTGTTTAAGAAGCCTTATCAAATCTGTCCCTCATACGTCTTAAAGATTAAACTCCCTGCTGGGAACCCAAACCGTTTTCACCAGAAAAGTTAAAATGGTCTGGGGGTAAAAAAGGCTTCCTGGGATCAGAACTTAAAAACAAACAGGTTAGTAGAATTATAAAATGTAAGATGTTTAAACAAGTTCTATATGAGGTAGTTATAACACCTTTTACCTAAATGTCTTATGAAAATGGGTACTATGTCTAACTGGGGGATGTTTTCCCCTTTCTAGTACTATAAAGCTGAAGACATGTAAGGCATTTACTGCCTTGCTGTGGAATATTAACTGAAGCTACCTTTATACTAATGGAAATAATTTTTCCCAAAAAGTTCCGTGATAAAATAAAAATGGTTTACATAAAATCTTGCTATCTAATAAGCAGAGAGCCACAACTTCTCACAATTAGTCCTAGGAAAATGCTCTCTACTTATTAGATATATAAATGACATTTCCAAGTTAAACAAACAGCTTGTCTTAAAAACCGCTGCTCTGGTTAAAAGAGGGTCAAGCAACTTCTTTTCTTTTAAGTTATTTGGATAAAGTATGTTTTTGTAAGTGAATTTACCTTTCTGAGTTCTCCAAAATTCAGATTGTAATTTTATAACAGTGTAGTTGTCTGCATGAGTTTAATAAAAATTAAAAACAAATTGTTTTAAAGGAAAAGTGTGAAAGTGTGACACTTAACAGCTAATTTTTTTTGTATATTTAGTAGAGATGGGGTTTCACCATGTTGGCCAGGATGGTCTTGATCTTGTGACCTCGTGATCTGCCCGCCTTGGCTTCTGAAAGTGTTGGGATATAGGCATGAGCCACCATGCCCAGCCAGTGCTAACTTTTTAAGTGCAGATTAAATTATTATTTCTTGGCTACAATAATCCTCTAGGAAGTACCAGATTATAATTTTTCTTCATATTTTTAGTTAGTGCCCTAATAGAATAGGGCATCTTTCTATTTCCTGTTTTTTTGTTCTAACATACAAATTATTCTTATAACTGTCAAACTATAAATGTTATTTGTCTTTCTTTGTTTTACTTCCAAGGAAATCAAAATCATGGTATTCTGAAGACCAGAGATCTGAATCTCCTTCATTTGGCATCCCACTGGCCCTAATCTGTTTCACTGCTAATGTTTTGCTGCCAAAACTATACAGGCTGCCTCCCTCTAGGCCCAGGGATTACCATGGAAGAGGTGGGTTCGTAAGTTTGTAAGGGCCAGTTTTCAGGGATAAAATTAGGTTGAGGTCAAACCCTCCAAATCAAGAAAAGGGTAAAAAAAAATGTCTAAACGGTTGGTAAAACAAGTTTAGTTGCCTTCTAAACAACTATTATATGTCACTTTTGCATCCACCCCAACCATAAAAATTTTCTGCCTACTCTAAAAGTGAAGAAAAATATTTACTAACAGGATAAAATAACTTGAAACAAAGCCTCCTGAGTATCATACTCCAATTATAAGTTGTGAAGATAAAAAATATACATATTTTTAATTCTTTTTCAGAATAATGCTTATGTTTTGTATAGCTAATTGCTGTAAGCCTGTAACAGAAACCAAGCTTACAGTAGCACAACATATGAAAGTTCAAAATAAGTCAGTCTGGTACCTTTGCCTTTTGGTTTCATTGTCAGCTTTTTTAGCTTAAAATAATAATTTTAAGGAGAAATGAATGCCTGTCCACATCCATTCCTATATGGCCTAAAACAATTAATTGACAATAAGTCTTTTGACTCTTAAGACCCTCGACCATAGGGATTTCTGCTGAGGAAAACAAGATACTGTAGATTTATGTGACTTCTCCTGTGACAAAACCTTTTATCTCCCAAATACCAGTATATGGTGCAATAAAAGAATATTGGGAACTGTGAACAAGTCTATAATAATGTACACTATGAGGACAAGGTGTTTCTTGCATTTAATGTATACCCTCCTCAGGATGCAATATCTATGAAGATAAATTGGCTGGAAGAGAGACTAAATTTACTAAATTCTAACTTAATGTTGGTCTTACAATTCTCAAGTAAGATTTATCATAAGGTCCAAAAACCTTTGATAAGGAGGGTAAATACATTGTGAGTCTGATCAAAGAATATAATCATGCATGCAGGACTTTTATTTTCTGGCTGATTGGGGTGTTTACTGCCCTCTGATTCTCCCTATAACCTTAGACACCCAAATATTCACTCTGTTTATGATGTTTGTTACTATAGTAACATTAGATATTTCTTGTAAATGTTATACCAGATAAAGCAGAAGGAAAAGGCACAGTTAAAGACTTGGATCATGATAGCTCAGAAAATAGATCTGATCTGGGATTTTTTTTTTTTTTTTGACTAAACCCTAAGTCTGACTCAATCTCACCCCTTAAAAAATTGGCTATTACATCAGGTAAGACCATGTCCTCCTCATATTGTCGAAATCGTTAATATTTAAAATTATTACCATCAAATCAGAGAACTCTAGGAACAAGTCTTCCTAGCACCATGGGACCTTGCCAGATGGCCAAATCAGACAACTCTAGAAATGAGCCTTCCTAGAGCTGTGGGAGTTTGTTGACCTGTACATGCATTCTATGGAATGCTTTTTTGGCCAAGAGTGGGGACTGGGGTCTAAGTTCTGATTTTTTTGTGTTGCCCAAATTCCTATTTAAAGAATCTGGGGAGTCATGCCCTACAAACTACAAATTCTCATCAGATGGTTTTTATTTGACCCTATATATTATGACTTACTTTCCATTCTGACTCTGGCATAACATTTTGAGACAAGGAAGAAAATAAAAATATTTTACCCCAAAACATGTTTCTCTAATGGCCCTGCAAATTCATCCTTGTGGAGGAAAATCCTAATCTGTAAAAAATCTTAATTAACATATTTAGATCTTTTTTTTCTAGGATCCTCCAATCCTGAATAGATTAACTAAACATGTAGCACCTTTTAAAGACCTGAAGAGGAAACATTTTTTATCTATTGTCTCTAAGGGCAGCCACTATAAGACTTCGAAAGAACTTTCATCTCCACAATATTTTATCGTAATCTAAACGTTTCCTTTCTATTAATCCCAGGTCTTTAGACAAATTCAACCAATTGTCCACCAGAAAGTTTTTAAATTTACCTATAACCTGGAGGTCCCCCAGCTTTGAGTTGTTCCGCCTTTCTGAAGTAAACCACTGTACATCTTAAATGTATTTGATTGATACCTTCCTAAAATATATAAAACCAAACTACCCCAATCACCTTGGGTACATGTTCTCAGGACCTCCTGAGGGCTGTGTTATGGGCCATGATCACTTATATTTGGCTCAGAATAAATCTCTTCCAATATTTTACACAGTTTGACTCTTTTTGTTGACACTCTGATAATATTAGATCTTAAATTTCATAATAGAGTATTTAAGTCTACATAACAAACATCAGTTGGATGTCTGTAGGCTTCTACTCCATAGAAAGCTAACTCAAATTTCTTGCATTATTTTAAAGAGCCAAGAAATCATGACTGGTCAGATATGCCAAGAATGTTCAGAGAATACCATATAAGTCTGAAGTGCAGTTACATGGGAAGAATTTCCCACTGTGAATTTGCCCTTCTTTAATGCAAAGTTGAGTTTATTATCATAGTGGTATGTGCATAATGGCAGATGATGCTTTAGTGAATTTGTCATTACTGTAAAATTTTTCAAACCCTTGCCTTTCATTATTAAAATATAGTGTAAATAAAATTTATAAAAAATAAAATGCAGTAAACCATATTAGACATTTTGTGGAAGAAATTTGCTTATTTTTAGGCAGCAAGGCGCTACTAAAGACTAGGTTCCCATTGATTCATTTTGCATTTCTATAAAACGTTAGTGTATTTTTCACAACGCTTAAGTCCCAGATATGCAGAGTAAAGTTAAAAGGAAACTAGGTCATTAATTAGTAAGATACATTTACTTGTGAGTAATTTCTTGTAACAGCTTTATTGAGATATAATTTATAAACCATGAAATCCACCCATTTAAAGTAAACAGTTAACGGTTTTGCATATATTTATAAATATATACAACAATCATTACTATTTAATTCCATAATTTTTATCACCCACTTGGAATAATTTAAATAAAAACTTGAAAAGGTCCTCTGAAATGAATACATTTTTACTGAAATTTTTGATGTTACTGATGTATTCTTAATGCATTAAGATCAAGATATAGGTAAGATAATTTTGCAAGATAGAATAGGCCCCATGATTTTTGTGGAGGTATCTGTGAATCATAGGAATCACATTTTTTCGAGCAGCTAAGACTTGAATATATAAAGGATCTCCAAGATTACCTATATCCAGATGCACAGAAGTGCTATTTTCTTTTAGATTTACCGATGAACTTTATAGGATTTTCATGGGAAAAGAGTAATGAACCTCTTTGTGGGTCTTATATGTTTGGAATGAACCGCAGTAGGGCCTCTTGGCCTAGAAATTGCAGAGTAGAATCTAGAAAGAGGAGTGATTTGTAGAAGAATACTCCTGTGAATTGTGTGTTTATTAGTTTTTATGTTTGTGTGCTGAAAAAGGCCCACACAAGAGCCTATTGTTCTTGAAGTAGTAATAAATTCTAAAGATTTAAGAATATTCAAAATTCCAATGAGAAAGGTAAAATGGGCCTAAAATAAGTCAAAGCTAAATGAGGTATACTTTTGTAAAGTGCTGGATGTCCACATTAAATTAGAATGTATTCATATTTAGAAAATCTTATCAAGAATTTGCTGTACCTATAAAATGTAAGGGTCTCTTTAAAGTAATATATGAACGTAAAAAGTTGTGGTTCCCTATAGGAAAGCAGGTCTATTAGGGAGGATTTTATCTCAGTTCATTTAAAGAAGCTTCTTTACAGAATTTGTTTACAACAGGAAATCTTTTAAGAGAAAGTTAGGTTTCCACATCTGCAGAGACAAAGTTGAGGGCATGATGTATACTTTATAATTAGAAATGATATTCATGGAAATAATTTGTTCAAATCAATGACAGATACCATTTGAATATGTTTATTGTCTTTCTTGAAGGGATAATTTAATAAGACATGTAATTTTAAGGTTCAGAGATCACATCATCAAAAAGCTATGTGCACAACGTGGAGAAGTCCCAGTTATTGAAGTACATTTTTCAGGTCTGTTAGTATTAAGTATATTTACAGGGTTGTGCAACAGAGATTTTAGATTTTTTTTATTTTTCAAAACTAAAACTATATGCTAAGCATAAAGTTCCTTACTTCTTCCCCCAGCTCTTGGTAACCACTTTTGTATTTTCTATTTTTATAATTTTGACCACATTAGATACTTCATATGGGTAGAATCATGGAATATTTGTCCTTCTGTTACTGGTTTATTTTTTAATTTTTTATTTATTTTTTGAGATGGAGTTTCCCTTTTGTTACCCAGGCTAGAGTGCAATGGCGTGATCTCGCTTCACTGCAACCTCCGCCTCCTGGGTTCAAGCAATTCTCCTGCCTCAGCCTCCCGAGTAGCTGGGACTGCAGGTGCGCACCACCATGCCCAGCTAATTTTTGTATTTTTAGTAGAGACGGGGTTTCACCATGTTGACCAGGATGGTCTCCATATCTTGACCTCGTGATCCATCCGCCTCGGCCTCCCAAAGTGCTGGGATTATAGGCATGAGCCACCGAGTCCGGCCTACTGGTTTATTTTGCTTAGAATAATGTCCTTGAGGTTCATCCATGTTGTAGCATGTAACAGTATTTTCCTTTTTCTTGAACCTTTAATATCAGATTGTTGTTTATACACTTTCTCTTTATCCTTTTAACTGTTGAGGGACAGTTGGGTTATTTATACCTCTTGGCTACAGAGAACAGTGCTGCAATGAACACGCACATGCAACTATCTCTTTGAGATCCTGCTTTGGATTCTTTTGGATGTATACCCGGAAGTGAGATTGCCAGGTCACACGGCAATTATATTTTTAAATTTTTTAGGACCCTCCATATGTTTTGAATAATGGCTGCATGATTTTATATACCCACCAACAGTGCACAAAGATTCCAGTTTCTCCATATCCATTCCAGCATTTGTTATTATATGTAATTTTAATAGTGGTCATCTTAAGGGGTATGAGGTGATATATCAATGTGGTTTTGATTTACATTCATCTTATGATAGTGACGTTAGTCATCCTTTCATATGTTTGTTGACTATTTGTATACCTATTTGTGTATTCTTGCTGTTTTACCTCTATCTTAATTGGGTAATTCATTTTGATTGCTGGTGATGAATTAAAGTTCTTTATATATTCTAGATCTTAACTCCTTATCAGGTATATGATATGCAAATATTTTTGACCATGTTGTCTTTTTCACTCTTTTGATTCTTTTTCTTTAACATGTGGAAGTCTTTAAATTTGATATAGTCCTATTTGTCTATTTTAACTTTTGTTACCTATGCTTCTGGTGTTATCTTTATTAAATCATTGCCAAATCTAATGTCTTGACAGTTATCCCTATATTTTCTTCTATAAGTTTTATTATACCACGCCTTGCATTTAGATCTTTAATTCATTTTCAGTTCGTTTTTCTGTAGGGTGTAATTTAAGGGTCCATATTTATTCTTTTGCATGTTGATATCCAGTTTTCTCAACACTATTTATTGAGGAATCTGTTCCTTTCTCATCGTGTAGTTTGCTTTTTTCTCAAAAATATTTTGGTTATATATGCAAGGGCTCATTTCTTGACTCTATTCTGTATTACGTGTCAGTATCTCTAATTTTATAAAAATTCTATACTATCTTGATTACTTTTTTGTAGTCTTTTTTGAAATTGGAAAGTGTGGATTCTTCCATTTTATTATTATTTTTTACAAGACTGTTCTGGCTATTTAGATTTCTTGAGATTCCATATAAATTTTAGGACTTTTCCTTGTATTTATGTAAAATAATTTTTAAAAATGAGATTTTTGTTGCAATTATATTGAATCTGTAGATTGCTTTACATACTGTGTACATTTTCACAATATTAAGTGGTTCAATACATAAGCACAGGTTGTTTTTCAATACTTTTGTATCTTATTTGAGTCCGTCAGTAATGTTTTGGTTTTTTCACCATACGTAATTTACCTCTGTGGTTATTTTCAAGTATTTGTCCTTTTGATGTTATAGTAAGTAGAATTGTTTTCTTTCTTTTCTTTTCCCATTGGTAATTTTTAGTGCATAGAAACAACTGATTTTTGTATGTTTGTCTTGGATACTGTAATTTTGTTGAAATCATGTATCAGTTTCAACAGTATTTGTGTGTGTGTGTGTGTGTGTGAGATCTTTAGTGTTTTCTGCCACATGATTCTGTCAATTTGGATGTCCTTCATTACTTCTTATTATCCAATTTTTCTGTCTAAGACTTCCAGTGCTATGTTGAATAGTTGTGGAAATAATGGGTCTCCTGGCTTTATTCTGGATATTAGGAAGAGCTATTTCAATCTTTCACCATTAAGTATAACGTTAGCTGTTGTTTTTTTATATATGTCTTTTATTACATTGAGGTATTTTTCTTTCATTTCCAGTTGTTGAGTGCTTTATATTATAAAAAGGTATGTTGAATTTTCATCAAATGAGGCCATAATCCAGTTTTTGTTATTTATTTTGTTAACATAGTGTATTATATTGATTGATTTTATGTTTAGAACCATTTTTGCATTCCAGGCATAAATCCCACTTTGTCCGGGTGTATAATCCTTTCAATGTGCTATTGAATTTGGTTTGCTATTTTCCTGAGGATTTTTTGCATCAATATTTATCATGGGTAATGTTCTGTGGTTTTATTTTCTTCTTGCCTCTGGTTTTTCTATCAGAATAATACTGGCCTCATAAAATGAGTTTGAAAGTATTCCTTCCTCTTCAGTTTTTTTGAAGCATTTGAAAATTGGTGCTAATTTTTGAATATTTGGTAGAATTTATTAGTGAATACAGCTGATTGTGGATTTTTTTTCATGTGAAGCTTTTGATTATTGCTTCAATCTCCTTACTAGTTATAGTCCCATTCAGAATGTTTTCCATTTATGATTCACTGATAGTCGATTGTATGTTTCTATATATCATTTTTTCTAGATTATTTAATTTGTTAGTGTGTAATTTTTTATAGTAGACTTTTGTATTCCTTTTTATCTCTGTCACATCAGTTGTTATATCCCTTCTTTCATTTCCAAATTTCATTATTTTCATCTTTTTTTTTTTTGTCATAGTCTAAAGATTTGTCAATTTTATGGATCTTTTCAAAACACAATCTCTTGGTTTTGTTTTTCTATTGTTTTTCTATTCTCTAATTTATCTTTTCTCTAATCTTTATTAATTATTCTTCTTTTGCTAATATTGCTTTCAGTTTGTTTTTCTCTTCTAGTTCTTTGAGCGTTTGTATATGTTACCTAATTGAAAGCACACACGTTTCTTCTTAGAAAATCCCTCCACTGTCTGTCTGCATTATTGCAGGCTCTGTGTGTTGCAGTAAGCTGTAGAACTGAAGCCCTACCTAGTGTCTCTCTGTGGTACTGCTGACTCTAGAAGTAGAATTAGTTATGTTCTTGTTCTCAGTGGTCTACAATTTGGCCACTTATTCCTGTCATCTTTTAGATGCAGGTAAGTTAGAAAATAGTTGCTTGGGCAGCACCATTAGAAGTCAGAATGTTAGCTGTCGATTCTACTCCTTTTCATTTCAAAGAAGTTAGAAATTAGGGATTTTTTGCCAATCACATTGTACTGTACGGGGGGAGGGGCTGCTCTGTTGAGTAAATACCATATGTATATGTATATATATTTTTTCCTGACTTCAGCTCACATTGGTGCAGGAGCTTTTAACTGGTTTTTGGATTGTCACGAAGGCTACTGACTCATATGTTTTAGTTTGATTCCTGTTTCCTTGGGGAAAGAAACGTGGGGCTTTTTATTCTACCATTCTGCTGAAGTTGCTGCTTACATTATGCAGTGTTTCAGAATGACCAATCTGACTGAAAGTTGTAATAGAGATCTTAAAAAATATTATTTATTTTTGAATAAACAAAAATTTTTTATGAGACCACTGGATCTAAATTTGCATGTAAAGCATCGAGTGGCCATAAAATATTGATAATCACAATAGATTCCTTACGGTTTCTATGGGCCTACTAACCAGAGAAGGCCAATGCCAGATACCAGGTAAATAATTAAAGATATGCTTTAAAGCCCTATAAACAAAACGTGTTGAGGTACATGTCATAAAATCTCAAGCACTTTTAAATTGAATTACTTATCCTTTGTAATTTTATTATCTTGCTTTATCCTGAAGATTCCAATAAGCAGCTGCTAGGTATTTGCAGGACATAAATATTTTCAGGATTTCACTATTTCTATTTGGGGACTATTTGATGGTAAGGTGAATTAAATCCATATACGCATTAGTAGAAGGCAAGTTTATCAGGAATGAATTTGTATACGCTCTGAAAGATGCAGATGAGCATTTCTGAATCTTGACTTGCAGAAATATGACAATTATTTATCAGAAATTTCCAATTTTTCTAGTTGGCGCTGATAACTTTAAATCTCAGATGAAGAAGTCATGGAAATGAGTTATCAAAATCATGAAAGATTTTTTTGTTTGTTGGAAGGTCCACGTCAATGAGAGTGAGGTGTATTTTATGTATACATTTCTCATCAAAGTTCACATTAGTGGGACAGATAGAATGGCCCGAGGATTCACATGAGAGACCTAGAAGTAATATTAATCACATTGAGAAGGTAGCTGCTTATAAAGGGAAGAACAAATCATTAGGCAGGATACTCTAATGTAGCAAAGGACTCCACATAGTGTTACAGAATATTCTATAGCATTACAAGGGTAGATGAAAAGGGCCACTAGGACTGAAATTAAAATCAATTCCCACACTTACTAGTAAATATTAGCTAATTATGGTCCTCAAAAATTTTGGTTTTGAGATAATGCTCACACACTTAAATTGTCAAATTAGCAATATCAGTGATATACCCCTTAAATAGTTATTTTGAGAATTAAATAAGATAATATATAGGAAATATACAGCAGATTTGCTACCTATAAAGTGGGGTATATGGCAGTGTGGGGAATTGCTAATACCCATATACACATTTCAATATAAAATACCTTTTTGAATCACAGCAATGATAAAGGTGTATTATAATGAGACAGTGATGACCTATGTGTATTGGACCCTAAGTTGTTTAATTCTTTTCTCTCCCTTTTATTTATTTAAATTTTCATTTTCCTTTATTTCTTCTAAAAAAAAAAAAATTGAAAGGATACATGTGCAGACTGTGTAAGTTTGTTACATAGGTATACATGTGCCATGGTGGTTTGTTGCACCCAGTGACCCATCCTCTAAGTTCTCTTCCCTCATACCCTAACCCCCAAAAGATCCTGGTATGTGTTGTTCTCTCTGTATCTGTGTTCTCCTTGTTCAACTGCCACTTATAAGTGAGAACATGCGATGTTTGATTTTCTCGTCCTGTGTTAGTTTGCTGAAGATGATGGCTTCCAGCTTCATTCATGTCCTGCAAAGGACATGATCTCATTTCTTTTTATAGCTGCATATTATTCCATGGTGTATACGTGTCACATTTTCTTTTTTTTTTTTTTTTT
>NW_016108147.1:273000-283380 GCF_001604975.1 Cebus imitator
TGTATTTTTAGTAGAGACGGGGTTTCACCATGTTGACCAGGATGGTCTCGATCTCTTGACCTCGTGATCCACCCGCCTCGGCCTCCCAAAGTGCTGGGATTACAGACTTGAGCCACCGCGCCCGGCCATCACATTTTCTTTATCCAGTCATGGATGGGCATTTGGATTGGTTTCTTGTCTTTTCTATTATAAATAATACTGCAGTAAGCATATATATTCATGTGTCTTTATAGTAGAATGATTTATATCCCTTTGAGTATATACCCAGTAATGCAATTGCTGGGTCAAATGGTATTTCTGGTTCTAGATCCTTGAGGAACTGCCATACTGTCTTCTACAGTGGTTGAATTAATTTACATTCCCACCAACAGTGTAAAAGCGTTCCTATTTCTCCACAGCCTCTCCAGAATATGTTGTTTCTTCTTGGCTTTTTAATAATTATCATTCTCACTGGTGTGAGATGATATCTCATTGTGGTTTTGATTTGCACTTCTCTGATAATCACTGATGTTGAGCTTTTTAAAATATATTTCTTGTCCACGTTAATGTCTTCTCTTGAGAAGTGTCTGTCCATATCCTTTGCCCACTTGGTGATGGGCAGGTTGTTTTTCTCTCGTAAACTTGTTTAAGTGGCTGTTTACTTCTTTACTGCAATATGATAACTGTTAGCTCAAATACCTGCTGGTGCCAAATTTTAATTCTTGCACATCAAAATTCCTTTTTTCCTTTTGAGCATCTGATCCAGAGACTTCTTTCTTTAATACTGAGTGACATCACATGGACATATAAGCCCCTCTCTGATACAGCTCTCCCTTTCCTTTTTCCCCTTCTGTATAGTGGGCCCCTAGCCACATGCTTCTGGACAGTTTCATGTTGTGAAAGCCTTATCCTCTCATGTGAAAGCACTGCCTAATGAAGCTTCTTGTGTGTTACTGCCTCTCATCATCATAGCTTTTTCCTTGATTAGCCCCAAATCTCTGGACTCAAACAGGTGATGACAAAGATGGGATTTTGGTGATTAGAATATGGGCATGAGGACTGCCTAGCCAGTGAGACCATTCATTTACATAATGATCCTGGATAACTTTACGCTGATAGGGCTTAAAATTTAAAGCACCTCTCCTTTAGTTTGACATGGCATTGCTTTATGCTGTATTGTACTCTGTATTTTTCAATGTTTTCTCCTGTGTCTCATTAGACTGACCAAGGAAGCACCAAAATTTCTTTGAACCCAAATCATGAAAACTGAATGTTTGTGTTATAGTTGTTGAGCTGCCCAGGGAAGGAGGCCAACCCATTTACCAGAACCCCTCACTAGGCAGGCTCTGAACAGGGTAATACCTGTGGGTCTTAATAAGAAAGAGAAGAAATGCAGGCCTCTAGAGAATGAATGGATTTTCTTTGATTCCATAATGGAGATTCCTGCAGTGGGACTGGTGATTTAGGGAATTCTGAAATGAGAAGACATCTTCTTCCTTGGGGACTACTATGGCAGGTTAAGGAGCCAATGAACTGAGATGTAGGACTAGGCCAGTCAGCTAAGTGCAGTTAGGGGAGGCAGCTTTGAAAACAACACGCCTCTGCTATTGTCCCACTCTGATCTGCTGTTAAAAGTGATGTAAATTCTAGCCTCTCCCCAGCAGGATATGGATACCCCAAACCTTTGGACTGAGCCAGCTAAATCATTACTTAAAATGAGTAAAGACATGGAAATGTATATTCCTGCTTTTCTAAAGACTTAAAAGGAGGTGGCTACTCACGAAAGGAATGTTGCAAACCATGAGAAGTATGTGGGGCCCTGTTTTTGACAATTTATCACCAGGGTGCCACCCAGAAGAGATTTAAAAACTCAAACTCCCCAGTGGAAATAAGATAAGCTGAGATGGTAAGGAAAATCATGGGAAGACAACTAGCATCCTTTTAAAAAAAGTAGAACTGTGTTACCATTATAGGAACTAGAATAATGTATCCACTACATTGCCAGAAACCACATGCAAAGTAATAAAATAGAAAAGACAATAGGAAAAGACCAAGAAGGAGGAACTAGTTCTCAGTTGGAGGAAGAGACTCATTCCATCTATTGTCCTAAGGCCCAGTAACTTCTTAAGAAATTAACCCACAAACCACTCATGGTTTAAAGTGTGAACCTCAAATATCCAAGACAGGTCTCAACCAATTTAGAAAGTTTATCATTTTGCCAAGGTTAAGGACGTGCCTGTGAAACAGCCTCAAGAGGTCCTAATGACTTGTGCCCAAGGTTGTCTGGGCACAGCTTGGTTTCACACATTTTAGGGAGACAGGAGACATCAATCTGTATTTGTAAGATGTACATTGGTTCTGTCCAAAAAGGCAGTAAAACTGGAGGAGGGGAAGGTGACGTGCAGTTCATAGATAAATAAGAAACAAAAGGTTGCATTCCATTTACACGTGAGAGGAGGGTATAGGAATAGTCACTTATCCCTTAGTCTGATACAGTAAAACAATAGGTTAGCAGAAGCAATCAGTCATGCATTTGTCTCACGTGAGCCCCAGAGGGATGGCTTTGAGTTCTGTACGCCCTTTGTCCACAGAGAATTTCCTTGTGGGCAAATAATAAGGGAGATACATAACTACATAGCTCTTTACTTATTTATTTATTTTAAATCTTCATAGCTATCTTGTTTAGGAATAAAATGGGAGGCAGATTTGCCTGACATAGTTCCCAGCTTGACATTTTTATTGGCTTAGTGATATGGGGGTTGCAACATTTATTTTCCTTTGACATTTTCCCTGTTTTCTTTTTAAAGTCTTCTGGAGAAAGCATTTTAGAAGAAAATGTGTTTTTTGTTCCAGGTTTTGTCTCACGGCTAGGATGGTTTATTCCTAGACAGGTAGGTCTCACATTATTAGAAAAGCTCATTTTTAGTAGGTTGTGAATTCTTACATTCTACCAGAAAAAAACTGGAGAAAGATGAGAGGAAACACAACAAAAGAACAAAAATATGAAGAGAAATCCTGAAAAATCAATATAGGCCATCTTACTCTGAAGTCCATACATCAGTAGGCAGGTATGCAAGTGTTTTATATATGTAAATAGGTTACTGTCATTTAATTTTCTCCTGAAGTTTAAGTTTTCTAGCTTCAGTTTGCAGGGATTAAAGAAAGGATAGGTTGATTTTTGGTGATTTCAAATCAGGAAAAATTGGGAGGGGGAAAGAAAGAAAAGAAGAAAAGAAAATTGAAAATATTATTTTGAAGACTTGTAGCCAGGAAAAATTTTAGAATTCAGTCCAAGCTGTAGAAAATAATAAAAATTTAAAAACGTTAGGCAAGACTAGAATCTAACAACAGGTGTATGATAGTATAAAAGAAAAATAAATCTTGGGACCCCAAAATCATTGAGCTAGAGGGAAAGTCAAACTGGGAACAGCTTAGGGCAAACCTGCCTTCAGTTGTATCCAGTCATCCTTTGGATCACTGAAATAAATGCATATCTGATTGCCTTCTTTGGAAAAGCTTATGAGAATCTCAAAAGAATTCAACCTNAGCCCACTCCTTACTCCAAGTTGTCCTACCTTTTTTGGAGCTAACCAGTGTTCATCTTACATATATTGATTTATGTCTCATGTCTCCCTAACATGTATAAAACAAAACTGTTTCCTGACTACCTTGGGCACATATAGTCAGGACCTCCTGAGGCTGTGGCAATGAGCACATTACTACCTGGAAAAATAGACTTTCTAAATTGACTGAGCCCTGTCTCAGATATTTGGGGTTCATAGTTTGGTAACCATGAAGAGATTCTTAGTGGAGGTGCCCAACATTTGACAAATCTCCTATTGGTGTTTGGCACCAACTTGAGCTATCTTTATGGCTCAAACTAATAGAAAAAATTTGCTGGGACCTGGGAGCCACCTTACTCTTGCCTCCCTCCTGCTTCCAGAAAATCCCTGATGTTCAAAAATTTGGTAAGTTCTAAAGTTTATTTTGCTGTACAGCTCCTTTTTTTGGAGTTTTACTTGCTTCCAACAAGGAAGGCAAGTTTTCCTGCTTCCATGATGATGAAAGGCAGGTAACTCCTTTCTTGAGTTTGAGCTTGTTTCCAAGGGAAGGCAAGTTTGAGTTTTTTCCTGCTTCTAGAATGGTAGAGAGCAGTCTTCAGCCTGAGATCCATCCCAAGGTATGTAGCTGAATCGGGCTTTTTTTTCCCATTCTCATTTTATTTATTTATTTATTTTTAATTTTAATTTTATTTTATTTTTATTTATTTTGTTTGTTTTTTTAATATATTTTACTGCATTTTAGGTTTTGGAGTACATGTGAAGAACATGCAGGATTGTTGCATAGGTACATACATGGCAATGTGGTTTGCTGCCTTCCTCCCCATCACCTATATCTGGCATTTCTCCCCATGTTATCCCTCCCCAGCTGTCCCTCCCCTAGCTCCCTGCCACAGACCTCGGTGTGTGACACTTCCCTCCCTGTGTCCATGTGTTCTCATTGTTCAATTCCCGCCTATGAGTGAGAACATGCAGTGTTTGATTTTCTGTTCTTGTGTCAGTTTGCTGAGAATGATGATTTCCAGGTTCATCCATGTCCCTACAAAGGACACAAACTCATCTTTTTTATGGCTGCATAGTATTCCATGTTGTATATGTGCCACATTTTCCCTGTCCAGTCTATCATCGATGGGCATTTGGGTTGGTTCCAAGTCTTTGCTATTGTAAACATGCCACAGTGAACATTCTTGTGCATGTGTCCTCAGAATAGAACGATTTATAATCCTTTGGATTGAATTGGGTTTTTTCTTGACTAAAGTTAAGATTAACAACCAGCTGCTCTTAATTTCTTCTTAACATGAGAGCATTCAGTAATCATATAAATTGGGAGATCGTTTGTTTTGCTTAATGGTTTCTCGTGGTTGTTTGTTTCTGTATTTGTTCTTGATTTGGTGTTTTTACCATTGGGTTTGACCAACTCTATCTGACCTGATCAAATCCAAAGAAAAGTTCCAAATTATGGAGAACAAGTCCTCTGAAGTGGCTAAATTTCCACACACAAAAAATAAAAAGGATATGGGGTAAGTGGGAGAAAAACAGCCAACAACAACAATTTTTTTAAAAATTTTGACTACTTAAGGGACTTTATTTACATAATAAAGCCACCTTTTTGCTAGCCAAATCAAACTGAAAGAGCAATGGCTGTCACCCCATGCTGCAGTTTCATAGCCGAGGTTCTGCCTCCTTCCTCCTCCTCCTCCTCTTCTCCTTCTTCTCCTTCTTCTCCTTCTTCTCCGTCTTCTTCTTCTTCTTTCTTCACTATGACAGCCTGGCTTTGCTTTCTAAGTCAAGCCCATTCCACTTTGATATTTGTTACCTCTGAAACATCAACAATCTGTCCTAGCTAAAATGTGATAATGATGTCAGAGGTGTTTGAACCAGAGCAACTCCATCTAAAATGGGGGATGGGTAAAATAAGACTGAGACCTACTGGGCTGCATTCACAGGAGGTTAGGCATTCTAAGTCACAGGATGATCTAGGAGGTCGGCACAAGATACAGGTTATAAAGTCTTTGCTGATAAAACGGGTTGCAGTAAAAAAGCTGGCCAAAACCCACCAAAGCCAAGATGGGAATGAAAGTGACCTCTGGTTGTCTTCACTGCTCATTATATGCTGATTATATAGTGCATTAGCATGCTAAAAGTCACTCCCAACAGCACCATGACAGTTTACAAATGCCATGGCAATGACAGGAGGAAGTCATTCTATATGGTCTAAAAATGGGAGGAACTCTCAGTTCCTTGAAGTACCCACCCGTTTCCCAGAACTCATGAATAATCCACTCCTTGTTTAACATATAATCAAGAAATAACCAGAAGTATCCTTAATGGAGTAGTCCAAGCCAGTGCTCTGCCTATTGAGTAGCCATTCTTTTATACCTTCACTTTCTTAATAAATTTGTTTTTACTTTACTCTGTGGACTTGCCTTGAATTCTTTCTTGTGTGACATCCAAGAGCCCTCTCTTTGGGATTGGATTCAGACTCCTTTCTGGTAGCATCTTTCTGGCAAACTACTAAGGGATTATACTGAAGAGACCCTCGACCCAAAGGAAAATTATCTGTGTGCAGCACCAATTGGCCAACTTTGGGTAAGCGAGGTGCATGTAACTTGGTAAAGGATGGGATTGGGTTAGAGATCCAACTTAGAAAAGTTAGAGTCTCCCCTAAGACAGACAGGGTTAAAGACTCCTCTTAATAAAAGGCAAGGATGCTTAACTGAACCTGTTTGGGGCCCAACTTAGGAAGATTAGAGTCCTTCCTAAGATTTATGGGGTTAGAGTACCTCTCAGTAAAGTCCCTCTTGGCTAAAAATGGGTTTGGCACTACTGGATATTAACTACAATTTTCTTTGGATTTATCTGTCTTGCACTCTTTGCTGAGTTAAGCATATACAGGATCAAAGGACATGGCAAGCTTTTTCTCCCCAAAAGAGGGACATTTGAGAGCTGATGGGACTTCTGGAAAAGATACCTTTGAGACCAAGAAGCAGCTGCCTCAACTTTTGATTCAATGTCTCTGCAATGGGTGGTTTTTTCTCTGGCCTCCCTGAGATCCTCACCTTCCCCACCCTGCTGCCCGCAATGCTTTTTTCCTTTCTTCTTCTTTCCTTTTCCTATCTTTTCTGTTACTCAGGGCAACATTCTTGCCCAGAGACCACATGTTGAAAAATGTCCTTGGGAGCTTTGCCTTGGTCTCTGCCACATATTGGCAACATGTGGTGGTACTCTCTTGGTCTCTGCCATCCAGGGAAAAGGAATTTTGAGGTTTGTGCCATAGTTAGCTCTGAAAAGTATTTTGAGCAGTTAAAAGCCAAAGCAAGCTCAAAATTGACTGCTCTGGGCTCCTGGGAAGAGCAATAAAATATTTCTAATTCTGCAGCTTAGCAACTAAGGCATTGTCTTTTTCCAACAGTAGCATGTGTTCAGGGTTCAATTCCTGGCTTAAATAATAAGTCCCTTCTGGTTTGATATCTGCATGACATTCACCATTTGTTGATTATCTTCCCTTCCACAAACCATCTTGAATTTTTCTTTCTTTGAGGACAGAAATATTGGCCATTTGGCCTGGGTAAAGTTGAATAATAAGAAATTTAAAAGGCTTTCTTAAAAGAGTATTATGTTTAAAACTCAGCCAAATTAAAAGACGATATTCAAGCTCTAAAAGTTTGGGAGTCCTTGTGAAAAACAAGAGGTGCCACAGACCCTGTTTTGGGAAAAAACTCTTTTTTCTTTGTGAAACCCCAGGAAGCAGATGTGGATAGACCCCTATCAAAATCTAAGACTCTGTTGTGTTTGCATTGCACTGTCATATGTTTTTGATTCTTAGGAGTATCAGAAATTACTTCACATTATAATAGAACTTTGGTGTGCAATAACTAGATAGGAAATATACTTTGGGGAATAGCTAATGGCAGTACTACATGAATACTTGGCTCTTTACATGTTTGGATTAGAGGAGCATGCTCTTGGCCGAGTGGAAGATATGTCAATGTCCTCATCCCTGTCCCCACACAGAGACCTAAGACTCTCATGGAAGATGGGCTAATCATAGAATAGGCTGAATGGCTTTGGATTGTTCTGCAATGAAATGCACAGGAAAATCATTGCACTCTCTTGTTCTGTAGTATTTCTCTTTTTCGAGATTGAAGATATGATGTAAAAAATGGGACCCTTAAATTTTGGGGCATCTGTTTTGCTTTCCAACTGTGCCTGCTTATTAAGCCATAGAAACTACATGT
The DNA here is from genome assembly GCF_001604975.1 of Cebus imitator. Lineage (NCBI taxonomy): Eukaryota > Metazoa > Chordata > Mammalia > Primates > Cebidae > Cebus > Cebus imitator. The sequence goes on from NW_016108147.1 coordinate 280,778, forward strand.
TTTCCTGGCCCTGTTCCTCCAAGGGCTCCATCTTGAAGCAGTAATTTGATTAAGAAACTGGCAAAAAAAATATTAGAATTACTGGTTCTTTTTTTGTTTATGTATTTGTGTGTGTGTGTGTGTGTGTGTGTGTAGGTGTGTGTGATATGAAAAAGCTTTTATTGTTTTTAAAATCTTAAAAGTGTAAATCAAATATTTAATCAGAAAATAAAAACTAATGCCTTTTAGTCCATGTGACCTCAGTAATGTTTCAGAAATAAAAACAATTTTAAAGATCATTGGTAAAATACAACTGTCTTCAAAATCTAGACATTTGGTCTAAATTAGGTTAAATATTAAATTTGCTAAATGCATTAGGGTTATAAACTGCTTCTTCAATCTTTGAAAATTGTTCACCTAACATACTTTGGATCAGATGGTATGAGCCATGCCCCCTAGTTATGCTGGAAAGTCAAACCTTATCTGCACTTCTCTCTGTGTCCTAGGCTCCAAAGGTAGTGCATAATTGAAAGCACTTACTATCCAGGTTTTTCACCAAAGGTTGCTAAGAGTTCTTCCTTTAGGCTATATGTGTGTAAATACATTTTTGATATGTGTTCCAAAATTATTACAAACTTCTGTAACTCTGATATAACTTAGTACATGCTATTAATAGTTAAAACTGTTATCTGAAGTTGTTGTATGCCACAGAAGTCACCAAAATTCTTAGTCAATTGTGACTTTAATAGAGACTGTCCTAAAGTGTTTTGTCGCCCAAGGACAATTGTTGTTTTGGTTTTCTTTAGAGGTGGTTTTATAATCAGCTACAGAACTCTAACAGGTGTACATAAATGCAGGTTTCTGATAACTTTGGAGATTGCGACCTGAGAATAGAGGAAAAAACTTTCAAGACTCTCCTGGAGTGCTGAAATGTTCATGAATATCAAGCAGAACAAGAGTTAACAGCATGGACTGAACTAATAGAAGACTAAAGTAATCTTTTTGACTTTTTCCTTAAAAGAATTCTTTGTTTTGTTTTTTCAGTACAATAAAACTTTTCTTTTGAGCGATTTACACCTTTTAACAATTAAATAAATTTATTTAATTTATTAATTTAAATACAAAATTAATCACAACACTAAATACCCTTTGGATATGTAAACAGCCTTCTTGAGGAGTATGGGTAAATATAAGTGAAGAATGCTAAAATTAGAGTACATATCTAACTCTTCAATGAGCAGACACTGATGAATGTTCACAAGTATCAAGAACACATAGAAAAACATGATGTCACCCAATGAACCAAATAAGGCATGAGTGACAAACTATGAAGTGTCAGCTTTATGTGACCTTTCAGAGAATTGAAAAGACATGCCTTGAGGAAACTCAATAAACTTTAAGATAATGCAGACAATACATTCACAATTTTATTAGATAATTCATAAAAAGAGATTGAGAAACTGTGAAAAATCTAGCAGAAATTCTGGAGCTGAAAAGTTTAATTAACATACTGACAAAATGCATTAGACCCTATCAAAGGCAAAATTGATAAAGCAGAAGAAAAAAATAGTAAGCTTAGAGACAGGTTACATGAAAATACACAGTAAGAAGAGAAAAAAAAAAATTAAAAATTAAAGCATGACTAAAAGATATAGAAAATATCTCCAAAAGGGCAAATCTAAGAGTTGTTAGCCTTGAGCAAGATGTAGAGAAAAGGAGGATAAAGTTTACTAAAATATATAGTAACAGACAACTCTTCAAACCTAAACAATGATAGGAATATCCAGGTACAAGAAGGTACTAGAACACCAAGTGGATTTAAACCAAATGAGACATCTCCAGGCATTTGATAAATTCTCAAAAGTCAAGGGTAAAGAGAGGATACTAGAAGCACAAAGAGAAAAATAAACAGGTAACACATAAAGTGACTCCAATATATATGGCAGCAGACTTACCAGCAGAATTCTTTTTTTTTAAATTTTCTGAATCATATGCAATATTTCTGTTATTTTTATTTATTTTTTTATTGCATTTTAGGTTTTGGGGCACATGTGAAGAACATGCAAGATTGTTGTATAGGTACACACGTGGCAGTGTGATTGGCTGCCTTCCTCCCCTTTGCCTATATATGGCATTTCTCCCCATGCTATCCCTCCCCAAATCCCCACACCTTACTGTCCCTCCCCTGTTTCCCCCCAACAGACCCCAGTGTGTAGTGCTCCCCTCCCTGTGTCCATGTTTTCTCATTGTTCAACACCTGCCTATGAGTGAGAACATGTAGTGTTTGATTTTCTGCTCTTGTGTCAGTTTGCTGAGAATGATGGTTTCCAGGTTCATCCGTGTCCCTACAAAGGACACAAACTCATCTTTTTTGATGGCTGCATAATATTCCATGGTGTATATGTGTCACGTTTTCCCTGTCCAGTCTATCATCGTTGTGCATTTGGGTTGGTTTCAGGTCTTTGCTATTGTAAACTGTGCTGCAATGAACATTCGTGTGCATGTGTCCTTATAGTAGAATGATTTATAATTCTTTGGGTATATACCCAGTAATGGGATTGCTGGGTCAAATGGAATTTCTATTTCTAGGTCCTTGAGGAATCGCCACACTGTCTTCCACAATG
>NW_016108147.1:283642-303713 GCF_001604975.1 Cebus imitator
TGTAGATCTGTTTTAGTTCTTTGTAAATTCTGGATATCAGCCATTTGTCAGATGGGTAAACTGCAAAATTTTTTTCCCATTCTGTTGGTTGCTGATTCACTCTAATGACTGTTTCTTTTGCCATGCAGAAGCTGTGGAGTTTGATTAGGTCCCATTTGTCTATTTTGGCTTTGTTGCCAATGCTTTTGGTGTTTTGGTCATGAAGTCTTTGCCTACACCTATGTCCTGAATGGTTTTGCCTAGATTTTCTTCTAAGGTTTTTATGGTGTTAGGTCTTATGTTTAAGTCTTTAATCCATCTGGAGTTAATTTTAGTGGAAGATGTCAGGAAGGAGTACAGTTTCTGCTTTCTGCACATGGCTAGCCAGTTTTCCCAACACCATTTATTAAACAAGGAAACTAAACAACTTGTCAGTGCCTTGTGATTCAGGCCTTCCTGTTGTAGAGAAGTGATTTTGCTTGACATGGAATTCCCAGCATACCTGACACACCCACATGCAAGCGGGGCCCAACTCATCTCAGAGCCCGTGGTGAGTGAGTGAACTGAGGATTCTTTCCAGCTTCTGCCCTCAGCACCATTCCCTGCTCCCACCTAAACAGCCTTTTCCCCAATATAAGCATCACAAGAGCTTTTGGGGATGAGAAATGTTCCAGAGACTGGGCATTAAATGGATTCTGTAAGTCTCAAGCCTGAGAGGGGAAGTTATTTCAGGGAAATCAGCTACCTATCTTTTCTGGAAGCTTGAAACATGAACATGGTGTGTCAAGCTTCTCTCATTTCTTTTTTTTTTTTTGTTTTTGTTTTTTTGTTTTTAGATGGAGATTTGCTCTTGTCGCCCAGGCTGGAGTGCACTGGCATGATATTGGCTCACTGCAATTTCCATCTCCCCAGTTCAAGCAGTTCTCCTGCCTCAGCCTCCCAAGTAGCTGGGATTACAGGTGTGCACCACCACACCTGGCTAATTTTGTATTTTTAGTAGAGATGTGGTTTCACCATGTTGGTCTGGCTGGTCTGGAGCCCCTGTCATCGAATGATCCACCTAGCTTGGCCTCCCAATGGCTGGGTTATAGGTGTGAGCTACCGAGACTGGCCAATTTCATTCATTTCTGTTTTATTGTACTTTAGGTTCTCGGATACATGTGCAGGTGATGCAGGATTGTTGCATAGTTACACACATGGCAATGTGATTTGTTCCTTCCATTCCCCCGTCACCTACATATGGCATTTCTCCACATGTTATCCCTCCTCGACCTCCCCACCCCCCCGCTGTCCCTCCCTTGGCCCCTCCAAGAGACCACATTGTGTGATGCTTCCTTTCCTGTGTCCATATGTTTTCATTTTTCATCATCCGCCTATGAGTGAGAACATGGGGTGTTTGATTTTCTGTTCTTGTGTCAGTTTGCTGAGAATGATGATTTCCAGATTCATCCATGTCCCTACAAAGGACACAAACTCATCATTTTTAATGGCTGCATAGTATTCAATGGTGAATATGTGCCACATTTTCCTTGTCCAGTCCATCATCGATGGGCATTTGGGTTGGTTCCAGGTCTTTGGTATTGTAAACAGTGCTGCTATGAACACATGTGTGCATGTGTCTTTATAATAGAATGATTTGTAATCCTTTGGGTATATACCCAGTAATGGGATTGCTGGGTCAAATGGAATTTCCATTTCTAGGTACTTAAGGAAGGGTCACACTGTATTCCACAATTATTGAACTAATTTACACTCCCACCAACAGTGTAAAAGTGTTCCTATTTCTCCACATCCTCTCCAGCATCTGTTGTCTCCAGATTTTTTAATGATTGCCATTCTAACTGGCGTGAGGTGGTATCTCAGTGTGGTTTTGATTTGCATTTCTCTAATAATCAGTGATGATGAACATTTTTCATATGTTTCTTGGCCTCATATATGTCTTCTTTTGAAAAATGTCTTTTCATATCCTTCACCCACTTATGGGTGGGTTTGTTTGTTTGTTTGTTTTTGTAAATCTGTTTTAGCTCTTTGTAGATATTAGCCCTTTGTCAGATGGGTAGAACACAAAAATATTTTCCCATTCTGTTGGTTGCTGGTTCACTCTAATGATTGTTTCTTTTGCTGTGTAGAAGCTCTGGAGTTTAATTAGATCCCATTTGTCTATTTTGGCTTTTGTTTCCAATGCTTTTGGTGTATTAGTCATGAAGCCCTTGCCTATGCCTATGTCTTGAATGGCTTTGCCTAGGTAGCATTTACTTCTAACTGAAACCAAACTAAGGCTAGCTCTGGGTTTTCTGGAAATCTAGAGGGAAACTAAATACCGTTAAGTGTTATATTTAGAAAGTAGAAAATAAATCAGATCTTCAATTGAAACAAAATATTTCTGCCTCTCTTGCTCTTTTACTCTCCACTCCAAAACCAGCCAGACCTGCGGTGGCTCACACCTTTAATCCCAGCACTTTTGGGCAGATCATCTGAGGTCAGGAGTTTGAGACCAGCCTGGACAACATGGTGAAACCCTGTCTCTACTAAAAATACAAAAAATCGCCATGTGTGATGTTGGGCACCTGTAATCCCAGCTACTTGGGAGGCTGAGGCAGGAAAATTGCTTGAACCCAGGTAGTGGAGGTTTCAGTGAGCCAAGATTGGGCCACTGCACTCCAGCCTGGGCAAAAAGAGCAAGACTCCACCTCAAAACAACAATAACAACAACAACAACAAACCAGGAAAAAAAAACAAACAAACATACTACTTGTCATCCTGTTCTCACATTGATCTTTTGTCATGTCCATGTTTGTTCTGCCCTCAGGTCTATAAGCTTCTTGACCTTTACTGTATTTAGAGCTATGTGCAACTCCCTTGCACATTGTTGAAACTAAGCAAGTGTTTGAATCATGAAAACGTGAACCCTGTCTATCCAAAACACCTATTGACACACAAACAAACCAAGGCTCAATTAGAGTATGTTACTGGCCACATGTTCTATGGGGAGTGACCAAGGGAGTCAGAATCACCCCCAGCCCCCTGACCACTTCTCTACTTTTCTACCACAGTCTTTTTCCAGGTTTTATGTTCATCACCTCTAAGTGGAGTCTAAGGCTTTTAGCAGGAGAAGCATGTTCGTACATGTTAAAAATATCCCAATCTTGAGTGAGCCAGGTCATCTGCCCCTTGGTCCATTAGGTCTGAAGGACTATGCTTGTTACTACTTAATGTTTTCTGTCTTGCAAGATGAGGCCTAAATGTAACAAGGGGAATGACTATAGATTCTAGGCCTGTTGGCTATTCAAAGTTGTATAGTGCATTAATGATTATAGCAGACTCCAAACACGGAATCAAGTCTGAGTTTCCATAAATTCCTCCTGCACATAGCACCACCTTGAAGCCCGAGAGTATGAGCAGGAGGTCTTGATTAACACTGGAGCGGCTCTTCAGAGAAGGACCACAGGCTAAATGAAAAACCAACAAATAAGCCAGAGGAGGAAACCCAATGTAAGACTTTGTAACCTAAACCCAAAGCACAAAAAGCCCTCACTCAGCTTGGTCTGGGAAGGAGGAATTCTCCTAATGGAAAATAAAACATCAAAACTGTCAGTTAAATTGGCTGTTTGCCATGGGGCCTGAAGTTTAAGTGTTTGTAATTCAACCTTGAGTGGCATCTGCTTCAGGTTTCTTTTCATGATAGAAAAAACAACAGCCACATAGTTACTGGGCCTTTAAAATTTCTTTGCAAAATTCCTCTCTGATTTACCTCTCTCTACCTTAAATGTATGTAAACCAATTTAAAATCATGTATTTGTGTTAACTACTTAAATAACAGGCTCAATACAAATATTTCAAAAAATACGAAGAAGCAGATAGAAAATAGAAATCACCTAAAAAGTTACTGCGAAGAAATGACCACTGTTAACATTTTGGTGTATCCTTCCAGATATATACACAATCTCGTTTAATGACTGTACGTTATTTCATTGTATGGTTGTACCAAAATGTATGGTACATCCAATTCTAAGACTCTAGGTCCTTTCTTTTACTATTATAAAAAGGGTGAAAATTAATATTTCAAGCAAATGTTTGTGGTTTTACTTCATCCATAAATATCTCTAAAAGATAAAGACTCTTATTTTTAAAATGATAGTAGTAACAGCCTGAGCATGAAAGCACTTTGGGAGGCTGAGGCAGGAAGATTGCTTGATCCCAGGTGTTTGAGAGCAGCCTGGGCAACATAGTGAGATACTGTCTTAAAAAAAAAAAAATAGCTGGGCATGATGGCATGTGCCTATAGTTCCAGCTACTTGGGAGGCTGAGGTGGGAGGATCACTTGAGACCAGGCGACAAAGGCTGCAGTGAGCCATGATCACACTATGGCACTCCAGCTTGGGTGACAAAGAGAGAATCTATCTCAAAAAAAGAGATAGTAATAACCATACTATTATCACATCTAAAAAAATTAAAGAATTCCATAATATTGTCAAACATTTCATGTTCAAATTTCCCAATTGCCTCATAACTGTTTACTGCTGCCCTTACTTTTGGTAACTAAATCTTGATGTGCATGCTTAATTAGCGCTTTAGGACACATGCTTAGACTTGAAGTCACTGGGTATAAGGTATGTTATACCTGATCTAGAAAGATCCAGATGTTCTCACTTGTACTTCTTAAACACTTGTACGCTTGTTTGTAGCCTTAAACGTTTCAAAAGACTGTTTTGTGTAAATGTGACTGGAGGGACGAGGCGGAAATCTTTTATTTGCGGCTTTCACATGCTGGTGACCGAGAGGATGTAATGCTCTGAAAGGTTCCTACCAGTTTACCACAGTAGACGCCAGGCTGATAACCCCGGCCCCCATCATCAGCATCACTGGAGTCAAGAGGGTTTCCCAGTGTATTGACCAGCCTCTCTGGAGGAGCATCCTTCCTTCTCAGTAGTCCAGGTGGTCTTCCTGAACGTGCTGGTATCTCTCACTCAACAATCAAGAATCTGTCTGTAGAACCATGGATCTTCCCAAGAGGAAGATCCATATTCCAATCCAGTGACGTTCCTATGCCACCCTGCCCACTCAATGCTTATTTATTTGCTATTTTATATTTATCTATAATATTTCCACTAAAATTATAATTTATATGAAATCAGCAGTGTGGTGAAAACAGACAGACCTGGGTTGAATGTTTGGCTTTATCAGTTATTTACTGCATAATCTAAAGCAAATTACTTCCCTTTTCCAAAACTGAGTTATTTAGGGGTATTATAATGATAGTTTCCTAGGTTCCTACCAAGATGAAGTAGTTTAGGACATCGTAGGTGCTCAATAAATATGTGTTGAACAAGTAAATATGTTAAAAGAGAATCTTATAATTTTTTTTGAGCCAGAAGAAATCTTGGAACACACCCTGTCTATTCTTGAAATGAGAAAACTAAGTTCAGAGAAAATGTGACATTTCTTTTTTTATTAATTAATTTAACAAACATTTTGTTCATTAATTTATTATGAATTGAGTATGTGTCAGGCAAGTATGTGTTGAGCACGAAAGATACAATTAATAACATCTCATCATTGCTCTCAAGGGGTGAGGAAGGATGGACATGGCTATATCAAGCTCTATGTGATATTATTATAAAATTATAAAATTACCTAGTGCTGTGCTATCCAATATGGTAGCCAGCAGTCACATGTAACTACTTAAATTTAAATTAATTACAATTAAATAAAATAAAAATTCAGTTCCTCAGTGCTTGCTTAGTGAGCACATATACAAAATTCAGTTCCTTAGTCAAACTAACCACTTTTCAAGTGCTTAGTAACCACCTGAGGTTAGTGGCTGCCATATAGTGGCAGGCATAGAACCTTCCATCACTGCAGAAAGTTCTACTGGACAGTGGTGCTTTACACCTTCTCCCCAGAATAACATTCATATGCATATATACCCCAAATTCATACCACTTCAAGGTGTTTACACCTTGGTCTGAAAGCCCTTTATAATATAGGCAAGAGATAAATGATGGGTGTTGCTAACTAAAACTAAAATCAAAGATAGGAGCTTTGTTATGAGCCAGAGTCCAAACCTGTGAACATTTTAGCTTAGAAAAACTTTCTGGCTGAGTTGGCTGCAGCTAAAGAATGAGTCACTTGTTCATTTCAACAGGGATGGATTCAGTTTCCTGTGCCTCCTGGACAGCGCTGTGGTTGTCTGGGCCTAATGGCCACATGCTGATGTGTGCTCACTTTAGACAGGGAGAGGGCCTCACCACTTCCCCGACATTTTAGTGAAACCAGACCACTTCTCCCACAATTTACTTGCAGTCTCTCTAAGTAAGGATGCTACATGGCTTTCACCTTCAGTAGGCTATATTCATGTAACGATCATTTAGTGGGTGCCTTCTATGTCCCAGGAACCAGGCTATGCGCCACAGACATGAAGAGGATTAAGACAAGATGTTCATAACCTCGCAGAGGAGACAAGCACAAAACCAGCTAGTCATAACCAAGGCAGAGTAAAATAAGTGCTGTAACAGGCCAGGTACTGGGAAATTCAGAAAAAGGAGAGACTAAAATTCAATTGAGGGGACTAGGGAAGGCTCAGTGAAGGAGATGGCATTGGAACACAGACTTAAAGAATATGTTAGACCAGAACAGCATGGAACATATAATTGGGCATTCTTCCACATCCAAGTTCTTTCTTTTTCTAAACCTTCTATTTTACATCAGGGGTACATGTGAAGGTGTGTTATATAGGTAAACTCATGTCATTGGGTTTATTGTACAGATTATTTTATTTTATTGGGTATTAAACATAGTACCCAATAGTTATATTTTTTGCTCCTCTTTCTCCTCCCACCTTTCACCCTCAAGTAGACCCCAATGTATTTTGCTCCCTTCTTTGTGTTCATGTGTTCTTATCATTTATCTCCCACTTATAAGTGGGAACATGCGTTATTTGGTTTTTCGTTCCTGCATTAGTTTGCTAAGGATAACGGCCTCCAGCTCCATCCATGTTCCTGCAAAAGACATTATCTTGTTCTTTGTTTATGGCTGCATGCATTTAAGTCCTTGAAGTCTGCAATTCTTCCACTGTACAGGCTGTGGCAGCTCTCATTTTTCCTTTCACATGGAACCTGCTGTGTCTTCCTGGAGACTTCAAGTCTCCCAACCCATCCTAGTCTCATGGTTCTTCATGCACTTCTAGATGAGACTCTATGATAAGAGTTTTCAAGCATATATTTTTCAGCACGTCTTTGTCCTCTGACTTCTGTTTTTATCTATCTTGCTAATCCCCAATTTTTCTTTGCTAAAATTAATGTTAATTATCCAGTATGAGGTATCTCTACAACTCTCCAGTCTAACTCAACATTTCTTTGTGTCTTCCCCAATTCTCTTCCCCAACCCAATCTTCTATGAAGGGGGCATTCCTTTCTATGAGTAACTCTTTATCCCACGTTTTCTCTTCTCTTTCAGAACCGAGTAGTATGTTTTTTCTCCTCTCTTCTATCCAGTCTTCATTGCCTGTTAATGGCTCTCTCCTTTGAGGCAGATCCAGGGTTTGCAGGGCCTAAAGCTTATTTAATCTTGGGAATCCTCTTAAAAAAAAAAAAAAAAAAAGATAGTAATAACCATACTATTATCACATCTAAAAAAATTAAAGAATTCCATAATATTGTCAAACATTTCATGTTCAAATTTCCCAATTGCCTCATAACTGTTTACTGCTGCCCTTACTTTTGGTAACTAAATCTTGATGTGCATGCTTAATTAGCGCTTTAGGACACATGCTTAGACTTGAAGTCACTGGGTATAAGGTATGTTATACCTGATCTAGAAAGATCCAGATGTTCTCACTTGTACTTCTTAAACACTTGTACGCTTGTTTGTAGCCTTAAACGTTTCAAAAGACTGTTTTGTGTAAATGTGACTGGAGGGACGAGGCGGAAATCTTTTATTTGCGGCTTTCACATGCTGGTGACCGAGAGGATGTAATGCTCTGAAAGGTTCCTACCAGTTTACCACAGTAGACGCCAGGCTGATAACCCCGGCCCCCATCATCAGCATCACTGGAGTCAAGAGGGTTTCCCAGTGTATTGACCAGCCTCTCTGGAGGAGCATCCTTCCTTCTCAGTAGTCCAGGTGGTCTTCCTGAACGTGCTGGTATCTCTCACTCAACAATCAAGAATCTGTCTGTAGAACCATGGATCTTCCCAAGAGGAAGATCCATATTCCAATCCAGTGACGTTCCTATGCCACCCTGCCCACTCAATGCTTATTTATTTGCTATTTTATATTTATCTATAATATTTCCACTAAAATTATAATTTATATGAAATCAGCAGTGTGGTGAAAACAGACAGACCTGGGTTGAATGTTTGGCTTTATCAGTTATTTACTGCATAATCTAAAGCAAATTACTTCCCTTTTCCAAAACTGAGTTATTTAGGGGNTTCATGATAGAAAAAACAACAGCCACATAGTTACTGGGCCTTTAAAATTTCTTTGCAAAATTCCTCTCTGATTTACCTCTCTCTACCTTAAATGTATGTAAACCAATTTAAAATCATGTATTTGTGTTAACTACTTAAATAACAGGCTCAATACAAATATTTCAAAAAATACGAAGAAGCAGATAGAAAATAGAAATCACCTAAAAAGTTACTGCGAAGAAATGACCACTGTTAACATTTTGGTGTATCCTTCCAGATATATACACAATCTCGTTTAATGACTGTACGTTATTTCATTGTATGGTTGTACCAAAATGTATGGTACATCCAATTCTAAGACTCTAGGTCCTTTCTTTTACTATTATAAAAAGGGTGAAAATTAATATTTCAAGCAAATGTTTGTGGTTTTACTTCATCCATAAATATCTCTAAAAGATAAAGACTCTTATTTTTAAAATGATAGTAGTAACAGCCTGAGCATGAAAGCACTTTGGGAGGCTGAGGCAGGAAGATTGCTTGATCCCAGGTGTTTGAGAGCAGCCTGGGCAACATAGTGAGATACTGTCTTAAAAAAAAAAAAATAGCTGGGCATGATGGCATGTGCCTATAGTTCCAGCTACTTGGGAGGCTGAGGTGGGAGGATCACTTGAGACCAGGCGACAAAGGCTGCAGTGAGCCATGATCACACTATGGCACTCCAGCTTGGGTGACAAAGAGAGAATCTATCTCAAAAAAAGAGATAGTAATAACCATACTATTATCACATCTAAAAAAATTAAAGAATTCCATAATATTGTCAAACATTTCATGTTCAAATTTCCCAATTGCCTCATAACTGTTTACTGCTGCCCTTACTTTTGGTAACTAAATCTTGATGTGCATGCTTAATTAGCGCTTTAGGACACATGCTTAGACTTGAAGTCACTGGGTATAAGGTATGTTATACCTGATCTAGAAAGATCCAGATGTTCTCACTTGTACTTCTTAAACACTTGTACGCTTGTTTGTAGCCTTAAACGTTTCAAAAGACTGTTTTGTGTAAATGTGACTGGAGGGACGAGGCGGAAATCTTTTATTTGCGGCTTTCACATGCTGGTGACCGAGAGGATGTAATGCTCTGAAAGGTTCCTACCAGTTTACCACAGTAGACGCCAGGCTGATAACCCCGGCCCCCATCATCAGCATCACTGGAGTCAAGAGGGTTTCCCAGTGTATTGACCAGCCTCTCTGGAGGAGCATCCTTCCTTCTCAGTAGTCCAGGTGGTCTTCCTGAACGTGCTGGTATCTCTCACTCAACAATCAAGAATCTGTCTGTAGAACCATGGATCTTCCCAAGAGGAAGATCCATATTCCAATCCAGTGACGTTCCTATGCCACCCTGCCCACTCAATGCTTATTTATTTGCTATTTTATATTTATCTATAATATTTCCACTAAAATTATAATTTATATGAAATCAGCAGTGTGGTGAAAACAGACAGACCTGGGTTGAATGTTTGGCTTTATCAGTTATTTACTGCATAATCTAAAGCAAATTACTTCCCTTTTCCAAAACTGAGTTATTTAGGGGTATTATAATGATAGTTTCCTAGGTTCCTACCAAGATGAAGTAGTTTAGGACATCGTAGGTGCTCAATAAATATGTGTTGAACAAGTAAATATGTTAAAAGAGAATCTTATAATTTTTTTTGAGCCAGAAGAAATCTTGGAACACACCCTGTCTATTCTTGAAATGAGAAAACTAAGTTCAGAGAAAATGTGACATTTCTTTTTTTATTAATTAATTTAACAAACATTTTGTTCATTAATTTATTATGAATTGAGTATGTGTCAGGCAAGTATGTGTTGAGCACGAAAGATACAATTAATAACATCTCATCATTGCTCTCAAGGGGTGAGGAAGGATGGACATGGCTATATCAAGCTCTATGTGATATTATTATAAAATTATAAAATTACCTAGTGCTGTGCTATCCAATATGGTAGCCAGCAGTCACATGTAACTACTTAAATTTAAATTAATTACAATTAAATAAAATAAAAATTCAGTTCCTCAGTGCTTGCTTAGTGAGCACATATACAAAATTCAGTTCCTTAGTCAAACTAACCACTTTTCAAGTGCTTAGTAACCACCTGAGGTTAGTGGCTGCCATATAGTGGCAGGCATAGAACCTTCCATCACTGCAGAAAGTTCTACTGGACAGTGGTGCTTTACACCTTCTCCCCAGAATAACATTCATATGCATATATACCCCAAATTCATACCACTTCAAGGTGTTTACACCTTGGTCTGAAAGCCCTTTATAATATAGGCAAGAGATAAATGATGGGTGTTGCTAACTAAAACTAAAATCAAAGATAGGAGCTTTGTTATGAGCCAGAGTCCAAACCTGTGAACATTTTAGCTTAGAAAAACTTTCTGGCTGAGTTGGCTGCAGCTAAAGAATGAGTCACTTGTTCATTTCAACAGGGATGGATTCAGTTTCCTGTGCCTCCTGGACAGCGCTGTGGTTGTCTGGGCCTAATGGCCACATGCTGATGTGTGCTCACTTTAGACAGGGAGAGGGCCTCACCACTTCCCCGACATTTTAGTGAAACCAGACCACTTCTCCCACAATTTACTTGCAGTCTCTCTAAGTAAGGATGCTACATGGCTTTCACCTTCAGTAGGCTATATTCATGTAACGATCATTTAGTGGGTGCCTTCTATGTCCCAGGAACCAGGCTATGCGCCACAGACATGAAGAGGATTAAGACAAGATGTTCATAACCTCGCAGAGGAGACAAGCACAAAACCAGCTAGTCATAACCAAGGCAGAGTAAAATAAGTGCTGTAACAGGCCAGGTACTGGGAAATTCAGAAAAAGGAGAGACTAAAATTCAATTGAGGGGACTAGGGAAGGCTCAGTGAAGGAGATGGCATTGGAACACAGACTTAAAGAATATGTTAGACCAGAACAGCATGGAACATATAATTGGGCATTCTTCCACATCCAAGTTCTTTCTTTTTCTAAACCTTCTATTTTACATCAGGGGTACATGTGAAGGTGTGTTATATAGGTAAACTCATGTCATTGGGTTTATTGTACAGATTATTTTATTTTATTGGGTATTAAACATAGTACCCAATAGTTATATTTTTTGCTCCTCTTTCTCCTCCCACCTTTCACCCTCAAGTAGACCCCAATGTATTTTGCTCCCTTCTTTGTGTTCATGTGTTCTTATCATTTATCTCCCACTTATAAGTGGGAACATGCGTTATTTGGTTTTTCGTTCCTGCATTAGTTTGCTAAGGATAACGGCCTCCAGCTCCATCCATGTTCCTGCAAAAGACATTATCTTGTTCTTTGTTTATGGCTGCATGCATTTAAGTCCTTGAAGTCTGCAATTCTTCCACTGTACAGGCTGTGGCAGCTCTCATTTTTCCTTTCACATGGAACCTGCTGTGTCTTCCTGGAGACTTCGAGTCTCTCAATCCATCCTCACCTCATGGTCCTTCATGCACTTCTAGATGAGACTCTATGATCACAGTTTTCAAGCAGATGTTTTTCAGCACGTCTTTGTCCTCTGGCTTCTGTTTTTATCTATCTTGCTAATCCCCAATTTTGCTTTGCTAAAATTAATGTTATTTATCCAGCATGAGGTCAGGTCTCTCAACGACTCCCCAGTCTAACTCAACATTTCTTTGTGTCTTCCCCAATTCTCTTCCCCAACCCAATCTTCTATGAAGGGGGCATTCCTTTCTATGAGTAACTCTTTTTTTTTTTTGAGACGGAGTTTCGCTGTTGTTGCCCAGACTGGAATGCAATGGCACGATCTCGGCTCACTGCAACCTCCGCCTCCTGGGTTCAAGCAATTCTCCTGCCTCAGCCTCCCGAGTAGCTGGGACTACAGGCACGCACCATCATGCCCAGCTAATTTTTGTATTTTTAGTAGAGACGGGGTTTCACCTTGTTGACCAGGATGGTCTCGACCTCTTGACTTCGTGATCCACCCGCCTCGGCCTCCCAAAGTGCTGGGATTATAGGCGTGAGCCACCGCGCCCGGCCTGAGTAACTCTTTATCCCATGTTTTCTTTTCTCTTTCAGGACTCAGTAGTTTGCTTTTTTCTCCTCTCTTGTATCCAGTCTTCATTGCCTGTTAATGGTTCTCTCCTTTGAGGCAGATCAAGGGTTTGCAGGGCCTAAAGCTTATTTAATCTTGGGAGCCCTCTTCAAAAAAAAAAAAAAAAGAATACAAAATTACAAATATCAAATTATCGGGGAAAAGTTAATACTTACTTAGAAGGGGCCTGTGTAAGTGTGAGGGGCCCAGAAGTGTATTTCACAGTGAGTCCACCTCTGTCTGTTCTATAATAAAAACCAAACCAAACATAAAAACTTCCCTTTGTTTTGCTATTGCAAACCATCGTTCCCTCTCTGTCTCAACACCCTGACACTATTTAAAGAAGTAGTCTAGGTACATTCTCTTCACTTTAACATCATTTTGACCTCATGCCCACTATTGTATTGCAATGGTTTTCTCTGAAGCACCACTGACCTCCTAATCCCTAAAGCCCATGGCCTTTTCTTAGTCCTGAACTTACTTGTCCCTTTCACAAAGAATTCAACACATGGGTCATCCTCTGACTTCTTCAAATGACTCCTTTCCCACTCAAGCACCCATGGTGAGCCTTCCTCAGGGACCCGTCAACATCCCAGGTTGCCTTCCCTCCCTTGTGACTCGATGATCACACCTATACCATGGCTTCCACCATCACCTACCACCTGTGTGGCTGACCCAGTGATATGTCCTTTGCTCTGACTACCCTCATCAACTTCAAACTTAAGATACAAACTCTCTATCTAAGTTCCATCAGCATACCAAATTCAACCTGTTTTTCTTGATGTGTCAATGACATCACTCCCTCCTAGCCACCTGCTCTAGAAATTTCAAAGTGTTACTTTAAACAGGTTTCCTCTCTGTCCTTCTATCCTCTCGTGAGCTCTAAGATCTAGCAGTTCTGCCCCACACTGATTCCCACTGTGGTCCTTTCTATTGCCATTTCCCCTATTTCAATTTTTCTCACTATTGACTTGGACTGATCCAAAGGCCCTTCATTGTTTGGAGCTGGGGAGCCTCAGAGCTGGGTATGACTTGCCCCATTGAATTAATGGCAGGCCAGATCTAGAATCCAGGTTTCTTGCTTCTTTTCGGTGGCTACTTCATACTTCTTAGCCCACTATAATCCATTTTATATATGAATGCCAGATTAATTTTTTTTTGAGACAGGGTCTCACTCTGGTTGCCCAGGTTGGAGTGCAGTGGTGCAATCTTGGCTCACCAAAGCCTCAAACCCCCTGGGCTCAGGTCATTCCCCCACTACAGTCTCCTGAGCAGCTGGGACTACAGGCATGTGACACCATGCCTGGCTAATTTTTTGTATTTTTAGTAGAGATGGGGTTTTGCCATGTTGGCCAGGCTGGTCTCGAACTCCTGGACTCAAAGCAACCCATCTGCCTTGGTCTCCCAGAGTGCTGAGCTACTAGTGTGAGCCACAACACCTGGCCCAGATTAATATTAAGTGATGACTCTCACCAGATGAAACTATTATACTATGGTCCCTGCCATGGTATTTCAGGGCTCAAAATCTGGACAAAAATAACATCTCAACTTTCTTTCTTTTGGCCCCTCACTGTACTGTACAATCAAATGGCCTCTTGGATAACCTCTGAATATGACCATACTTTCATGCAAATAATTTCTGGAATTAGTTTCTTCCTCCCCTGAAATGTAGTTCAGTAGTTTGAACCTCCTATCCCATAGGATTGTCTTTTTGTCTGTTTTAAGACATTGTGGCGACTCCCCAAAAACCATTCCATCCAAGCAGATTGGAAATCCAGAGTAATTCCATCTACTTCTCTGTGATTGGTTTAGGGGTAGGCATGTGACACATTTCTGGCCAAGGACACACTAAGGGAAGTCTGTTGGGAAGATACATGGAAAGGTTCCCATGTGTTAGAAGGAAGCAGAGAAGAAAATGTCCTTTCTGCCTCTGGATATTTTCATGTCTGGATGTGAACTGCAAGAACAGCTAGCTATAGCCACCTTGCTCTCAACCCAACAAAAGAGATGGAAAGAATTTGGATTTTTGATGACGCAAAGGCTCAGATCAACCAATCCTGTTCTGTCTTTGGACTTCCTATTATGTGAAGTAATTTATTTCCTTATTGTCCAAGGCACGTTAAATCACAGTTTTCTATTATTTGTAGCCAAAGCATCAGAAAACAATATTTTGTTTTTGATGCCAAACGTTAAGCTTCTAATTCAGGGACTATATCTATGTATTTTTCTAGCCGTCTTACAGATTGGCATGCAGCAGACAGATGCTCAAAAAGTGATTTTGAAATTAATATTTGTATATATTTCTGAGATACAACTAGTACAAGCACTTGCAATTTAGAAAGCTCTATTTACAAAATAAAGCTTAAATAACTTGTTTAGGGGATTTTGTTTCTCAAAATCATACCAACTTCTGAAGTTTGTTGCTCTTTGTCTCAAATCCTTATCTGGGATTGCATGGCTGTTAGGGTCCCAAGAGAACTGGGGACTGAAGGAAAAGTAAAGCGGCAAGTCACTTCTGTGCTTAACCCAGCAATAATGCCAATACGGTATCCTAGTTGTTTCTGGCTCAGAGCCCAGGGCTGCAACCCCTTCTCCTCCCAGCCCCAGTGTATAAGTACAAAGTTTTATATGCAGAAGTATTTTCCTGGGAAGATGGATCATAGCTTTTATTAGATTTTCAAAAGGGTCTGTGAGAATGCTAGCTTTCTTAAAGGCTAGATAGCAGAAGTTAGGATAGAAGACGGTAGAAGTTGGGCCAGGGAAAGGTAGAGTGGTTTGAATGATAGGAGACTGATTTTGTAGGCTCTGGGGAGCTACTAAGTTACTCAGATAAACTGGGAAAATATATCTGTCTTCTTACAGGCTAAGAAGGACTATAACATGATAGAATATCTCAGAAGTAAACGAATACAAAAACTTGCAATAGACTTAATATGTCCCTGTGTTGTTCTGTATTTTGTCATCTAAGGGGACCAGTACCTCAGGAACCTCTTGTAAATTAGGAAAAAAGAGACATTCAGGTGCCAGGGTAGGTAACTCTAGGGAAGACTAGTTTAAAAGAAAAATGCGGGGCCCCTTTCTGCAAAATTACGAATTTCAAAATGGCGACACTAGAGTATTAAACCAAACTCGCAGCCCTTCTAAGCTGGAAGCACTGTGCAACTACATAGGTTGGATGCCCATGCAGCTGGTCCTGCCTCTAGCACTTATTATTACACACACTATTGTCTGCCAAATTGGGATCTATTCCTTTGGACTGCCATGCAGTCCTTTATTTTTTGAGCACCTAGAATGAGCCAGGAATTGTGCTAGGGGTGGGATTCCAGATAAGAGTGAGCATTAAATTCAATCATACCGGTTTCTACCATATAACAGGTCTTGTTCTAGGTCCTGGGGATACAGTTCTTAAGACAACATTAACATTGGGCAGAGACAAGGAGCAAATAAACAGGGAAAAGATCAGATAGTGACAGGTGCTCAACAAAAACTTAGCACAGGATGATGTGACACAGGGTGACTACTTGAAATTGGGTGGTCAGGGAGGCCCGGAGATGATAAGAATTTAATGAAAATAGCTGGCAGCCCTGCCTCCATAGGGGTGAGAGTGGAGAGGGTTATCTTAAGCTTGGAAAACAGGACAAAATAAGGAAAGTGGAGACAGAGAGAATATATACAGCAGAGTGAACACAGGTGGTAGTTAAGGGAAAGAATAAAATCATGGGAGGTAAGAGGAAACAGCCTGCTGGGGCCAAACCATCGTCTTGGGTAAATGGATGGTTTGAGAGCAAAGGCGGGAGCAGCGAGTCCAGTGAGAAGGTCCTCACCGGACCCAGGCTAGTGAAGCGGTGGCTCAGACTAGGGTGAGAGTAGCGGAGATGACGCTGGGTGGGTAGCACCCGCGTCTCCCACGAGGTCCCGCAGGTCCGGTTAGCGGGTGCCGCGCCGAGGGCCAAGCGGAGGCGCTGCCCCAGGGGCTGGCTCGAGTCTGCAGCTGCGCCGACGTGGCCGGCGCGATCGGCCGTGCACGTGTCCAGTCCCAAGCCGGGCGCGGGGGCGCGCGGGGTCTCCAGCTCCTCCCCGAATTCTGGGGCCCGGGCGCCAGCTGGCTCCGCGCTTCCAGTCCGCGCGTGCGAGGAACGGAGCAGATGGGTCGGGCAGAAGGGAGCTGGGTCAAGGCGAGGAGGGGGCGGCCGGGAGTGCCCGCGCGCGCCCTGGCCTCGTGCACGCGCCGAAACCGGTGCGCGCAGGGCGCGCCGGGGCGAGGAGGACGGGGGCGGGGTGGGGGCAGCCCTTTCCCAGGCGGTGGCGGGGGCGGCGTCGCTGTTGCCCTTTTAAGCCGCCGGGCCGCCGCCTCCTGCCGCTGGAGCGGGTTACAAAGGGAGCAGCAGCCCAGTCCGCCTCACAGCCACCCGCCGAGGCTTCCGCGCCCCTCGCCATTTTCCAACCGCGCTCGACGAGGCGGAGCCGCCAGAGCGCGGCCCAGGCCGGCCCCGCGGGGCGGTCGCGGCCGTGACGGCGGCTCCGGGCCCGGCTCCCCTTCCGCGCCCCTCCCGCCGGAGATGAAGGGAAGATGTCCGTGTCAGGGCTCAAGGCCGAGCTGAAGTTCCTGGCGTCCATCTTCGACAAGAACCACGAGCGATTCCGCATCGTCAGCTGGAAGCTGGACGAGCTGCACTGCCAGTTCCTGGTGCCGCAGCCGGGCTGCCCGCACTCGCCGCCGCCGCCGCTCACGCTGCACTGCAACATCACGGTGAGGCGCCTGGCCGCGGCCCCGGGGGGCAGGGCCAGGGCGGAGAGGGGGCGCCCCGAGTCCCGGGACAAAGGGGAGCCGGCCCCGAGAGGCCCTGGCTCCCCGGGCGGGGCAGGCCCGCCCCTTTTCGTCGCGACTGGCCCAGCCCCGGCCCGGCTGGGACTGTGCAAGGCTTTGGTGGGAGGGGGCGGAGGGCGCGCTTCTCTCCAGTTTCTCGTGCGGCGTTGGTTTGGGGGCTGCTGGCCCCTCTCGGCCCCCGTCGCCGCTCCGCGGAGTGCGAGTCACGGCGGCCCGAGCCCTCACTGGGCCCATGGCCGCCTTCAACCGGCCTGCTCCCGGGACCGCGGCGGGGCGGGGACGCCCCGGCTGTTGTTTGAGCCCAGGCGGGCGAGGGGAACGGTCCTTAAGTTTTAACGCCTCATTCTTCGGTCAGGTTTTCCTCGTTCCCGCTTGTTTAGCCAATTCTTTTAAAGTTTCCGTTTAAGGAGAAACTGACAATGAAAACGGACTCGTTGACGGAGGCAAAGTTGGAATGCGGCCTCTGGTGCTGTTGGAGCGACCCCTCTGCCCGGGCCTGGCTGCGCGCTGCCGTGTTCTGAAAAGGCGCATAGTACCCGTCGATGCGGCAGGTGGTGTTGAGTGTGTGTTCGTGCGGCCCCTCCCGTGTGTGTAAGCCTCGAAAATGGATGGGTGAAAGGAGATTCGCGCCAGGGCTGCTCCCGGGAAAGATCGCTTGTGTCACAAAGCCGAAAAGACACTTTGAAAAGCTCACTCTTTGGTTTAAGCGGAAAGCTCGTTAGAAGCCCAAGGCTTGGTAAATTAATTGAAGTATTAAGTTTCTCCATATAGGTGTGTCATGAAGCTACTCGTCGAGAAATTGATTTAGGATATTGGTCCAAACTGCAGAATATTCTCTTGGTTGTAAGAGGCGTCGAGGTGTTGGTTTCGGTCTCCTCTTCAAATACGGCTAAACCCAAGTCTCTTGTCTTTAACTCCCTTTGGTTGAGTCAGTGGGTACTCAAGTGCCTGCAGTGTGGCTGGCGTTTGCTAAATCCTTAAGGTTATAATTGGCTTTAAAATGGTTACCAGACTATCTGGGGAGAAGGTGTGTTAATTTCAGAAGACAATGCAATTAAGCGATGTACTCAGGAGAGAAATCCTTTATTGAATGAATACGTCTGAGTGTTCTGGGCACTAGTGTTGCAAAATTGAGCGGAGCAGTCCTCGCTTTCAGAACTCAGACTTCTTGGGGGAAGAGTTTTCAACAAAGTGGCAGCTCCTGTGGTATCATCGTGAAAGGCAAAGGGGGCAGCCGGTTTTGATTTTGGGGAGGTGTGCTTCAGAGAAGGCTTTGAGGAGAGGCTGGGACAGTTGGAGCTGAGCTTCCATCGGTGAATACAATTTTGGAAGGCTGGCGGAAGGGCTTTTGAGACTGAGGAAACTCCACCCAGAAAAGACATGGAGACTTGAGAAAGTGTGGTTTGCTTAGAAGTAGAAATTTATGCTCAGACTTGAGAAGCCCACGATATAAGCCGGCGAAGGGGAAGATTTTCCAAGAGTGGAAAACGAAGTGTAGTAGTCGGCATAAAGCACGTGTTATAAGGAGAGTGGCCTGAATGGCTTGGAGGGTGATGATTCTCATAGAAGTTGGGGCATGGCCAGGAAAAGGTTGGGCTGGTTTGACTGATAGGAGACTGAATTTTGTAGGCTGTGGGGAGCTACTAAGTTACTCAGGTTAAATTGGGAGAATGTATCTGCCATCCAGGACTAGAAGTGTTTCTCTGCAGTGGGTGGCGTTAGGAAATGTGGTTATCCCGCTGAGGGTGGGGTGGTCTTGTTGTGCCAGCATTTAATGCCAGGGGTACAGAGTTGCCATATGTTTTGTTACGTTCAGGCAGTATGCCATAGCAAACAATTATCCCACCTAAAGTGCCCCTGGTGCTCCATCAAGAACCATATTGGACGCTGCCAAGAGTCTGCTGCAGACAAAGATAACGAGTGATGACCTGGATTAGGCAGGGGCAACAAAAGTGGAGCAAGAAGGGAATGAGACACTTTCAGGACAAGGAGGATTTGGTGAGGACTAGTGTAATGGCGCCGCTAAGTAGAAACTATTAAAATTGAGGTGCTAGTGAAATTTGACAGACTATCAGAAGATAATTATGGCTGTTGCTCAGTACAAATGTCTGCTAACTTTTTATTTTGGAAAACCATCAAACATACAAAAGTTGAACAGTGTAATGTAGCCAGCCTCAACAATGATAAACTTTTGAGTAATCTTATTTCTTCTGTGCTCCACTTTGGATTATTTTGAAGTAGATTCCAGATAGATCACTTCATCTGTAAATATTTGTTTATATCCTTTGAAAGTAAAGATTTTTAAATTTTTTATTATTAGTTTTTGAGACAGAGTCTGGCTCTGTTGCCCCAGCTGGAGTGCAGAGGTGTGAGTTGGATCCACTGCAACCTCCACCTCCCGAGTTCAAGCAATTTTGCTGCCTCAGCGTCCCGAGTAGCTGGGATTACAGGTGTCCACCGCCACGCCCGGCTAATTTTTGCATTTTTAGTAGAGACGGGGTTTCACCATGTTGGCCAGGCTGGTCTTGAACACCAGACCTCAAGTGATCTACCCACCTCGGCCTCCCAAAGTGCTGGGATTAAGGGAGTGAGCCACCGTGCCCAGGTGTAAAGACTTCTAAACATGAATGAGTGTTTTGATAAAATCAACATGGCTTGTTCACGTTAATACCATTTGTTTGGAAGGGAAAGATCAAGGAAAAATGGGGTTGGACTTCAAATGATTTGG
>NW_016108147.1:304808-307686 GCF_001604975.1 Cebus imitator
GTAAACGAATGAAACTTCATCTTCATTTTTCTATATGACTTGTAGAGCATAAATTATTGCTCTTTCTGCGTGAGTGGCTGGCTGCTTGCTAGGCTGTTATGAGTGGGACTTTTTTTTTTTGATTGGCTAATTAAATTTCTGTTGCCAAAAAGTGCCTACCCCCAACAGCAAGATACTAAATTTTAAAAATGTTGGAGCTCTGAATCTAGGAGGAAGTGAGAAATTTAGCTTTTATTTAGTAATTAGGACCTTAAGTAAATTGCTTCTTTTACTGTGTTTCTGTATACAATAGATAATATTTTTTGCCCTGCAAGAGAGGATAAAGAGGAAAGCTCCTTGGAAATGATACTGTGTCCCACAGATATTAAAGTGATGGTGTCATTAATACAGAAATTATACTGTCCTACAGATATTAAAGTGATGGTGTCATTAATACAGAAATGATACTGTGTCCTACAGATATTAAAGTGATGGTGTCATTGATACAGAAATGATACTGTCCTACAGATATTAAAGTGATGGTGTCATTTCTGTATACATTATCTGTTGTATACAGAAACACGGTAAAAGACACTGTCTTACTATGTTTCTGTATACAATAAATAGTATTTTTTGCCCTGCAAGAGAGCGTATAGAGGAAAGCTCCTTGGAAATGAGTGTCCACAGATATTAAAGTGATGGTGGCTCAATAACACTTCATTTTGAAAATGATTTAACAGCTTTTCATGGGAAACAAGGCAATGCTGTTAACTTCATCTTGCATTTTTCTAGTCTTTACTGTGATTAAAAAGTAGTCCAGTCAAAGTTGTACAATGGAAATAAACAAACCTGGACTAAAGAGCCTAAGACTTTCTCTTTGGTTTGCCCTCCTGGGACAGATTACCTTTCCAAATTGAATTCGTGGAGAACCATTTGGAAATATCAGAACTGTCATGTTAAGCACCTAAGTGTTACATTCAGTCCAGAAGGATCATTGTTTTCATTTATCTGACCAATTTATAATATAGGGTCAAATTCTTAGTGGTTATCTATCCCCATTTTTATACCCTTCCTTGAAAGGAACAGATACCTGAAGAGGAGACTTCGGTTTCCCTTTTGTGAATAGTATTTCCCTTAGTATCTTGATTTTTGTTGGTGGTGGTGGTTAAACTTAACTTAGACTTGGAAAAGGGTAACATTTGGTAAATGTTTCCCTTTTGTGAATAGTATATCCCTTAGTATCTTGATTTTTGTTGTTGGTGGTGGTGGTTAAACTTACTTAGACTTGGAAAAGGGTAGTGTTTGATAAATGTCAGCTAGTTGAGGGGTGGAGAATTGAGTTGAATGAAGATAGTCACTGCCAAATGTAAAGCATGACTAGAGAGCCAGAGTGATAAAGCAAGTGTCCCTGTTCCAGATCCTTTGTAACAGTGTTATGTGATCTCTTCTAGAAGATGATTCTGAAAGACAATGCCAACCCAGAACCTAAGAAATCATCCAGTGGGTTTCCGCAGCTTAGATGGTTCAAATCATCATCAGCACCTTTGTTTTCTCTGCCTCAGTTTGCTTATAATGATGTTCTCAGTGGCTGTAATTTGCTGCTTGTGTTTGACCGCTTAAGCATTTTCTTTCTATTGGGTACATAAGCATTTTTATTTCAACAAGTGTTAGAATTTTTCCTCTGCTTTTGTGGACTCTAGGTTAGCTACTTAGTTGTTTATTTGTAAAATGATTAACAGGGAACCGTGTGTGCACATTTGAAGTATCTTTTGTTGTCAGAGCAGTTAGAATTTTATTAAGGTATTATATGCTAATTCTGTCAATTTACTTCATTCTCCACCCACATTTATTAAACAGTAACGTATCAAAGTAATGTGTCCCATAACTGGCCTTCAGAAGGCCAGTTCCCATAACTGGCCTTCAGAAGGCCAGTTATCTCTTAACCATCAACAAGAAGTTTGTGCATCAGTTTTTAAAAAAGGAAAAAATCCCTGAAGATAGCCATGTCCTACATTTGGAAAGATACAAAAACTAACCATTCTGGCAGGCAGTTTTGCTTGCTGGTGCTTGAGATAGAGCCACACAGTGGTCTCAGTGGATTTATGGAGAAAAATAGATACAGAAAGTTATTTCTAAATAAGACAAAAAAAATCCTTTTCTTAAGCAGTGACAGGTGAAGAGTTTGGCGTGGTTAACCTTGAGTCGTGTTCCCCTCGATTAAGACAGTTTTATGGTGGGGATGGTAGTGGTGATGAACTTGTTTAAAATTTGTCCACTTACAGTAATCTTTATGGTAGCTGTCACAGACAACTTCATCCTCACAGGCCTTAAAATTACTACGAAACTAATAGAATGGAGGAGAAATAAAGGATCTGAATAATTAGATGCTTAGATAATTGTTCTGTGTTTTTATAACTGTGGTGAAAGAGCAGTGCTAGAAGCACTTAATCCTTCTATGTGTGGAAAACTGCCTGAATTTATATTGGGATTTTGGAGCACCATTTACTGTTTAAAAACTGGCATATTGTAGGTCTTATTTATTTTAAAGAGAAATAGTAGGAAAACTTATCTTTTCGAGATAGATATAAAGCTTAGTTAACCTTATGAAAAAATTAAAAAACTTAAACCATGTGAAAGATTGAAAATCTTAATATATAGGTTTAAATATTTGTCGTCATTTTAGATGTTTTTCTTTTTTTTTCTTTTTTAAGACGGGGGTTTCACCATGTTGGTCAAGCTGGTCTTGAACTCCCGACCTCAGGTGATTCGCCAGCCTTGGCCTCCAAAGTGCTTGGATTACAGGCGTGAGCGACCACGCCCGGACTTTAGATGTCTTTCAAAGTAGATTGTCTCTTAAATGTTAAAGTGAACAAACCTTGAACATGATGTAGAGTTTTTG
>NW_016108147.1:307696-311044 GCF_001604975.1 Cebus imitator
TTTTTTTTTTTTTTTCCAGAAAGGTGATTTTATTTAGGTAGAGAAAAGAGAAGGAAGGGAGAAGAGAAAGGCTTCCACGAAGAGTGTGGAAGGGGATTCCAGAGGGGAAAATCTCCGAGGGAGCTCCCACTGTGTGGGAGGGGATTCCAGAGAGCTGGAAATCCCTATTACCTATGATTCTACCACTCAGAAGATACCACTATCAGAATTTTGTATCTTTCTGGTCATCTGCTCATCTCTTTTCTCCAATGCTTATATATGTTCCTTCTTCCTTAAAAAATCAGCTTTTTTTTTGTAATGTGCTTTTTCACTCAACAATATTGTAGATTCATGTTATAACTTACTCTTCCTGTTTAGTCAGGATGAATTCTGACTACCCCAAGTGGCTAGGCTTGTCCCTGTGATTCCAGATCTCCTAGAAAGAGAGCCTTAGGGAAAACTCAGATTTTCTTGGTTTAGCGTACCTGGCAGCGCTGGAAATTGTGTGGGCTGGTAGAGTCCTTTGGTTAGGTGTTGTGTCAAAAGAGGGAGGTAGAAGGATGAGAGGAACTTAGCAAAACAGGCCTCAGTAGAACCATAGAAGTTAATATAGAATGGCAAATGGATGTTTCTTCCAAGGAAGAAATTCTAGGGAAGGAAGGAAACTGGGGGAGGGGAAGGCAGCAGTTCTCAAAGTTCTGGTGTCCAGACTCCTTTACACTCTTAAAAATATATTGAGGACCCAAGGAGCTTTTGTTTATATAGGATATATCTATTGGTATTTATCACTAGAAGTTAAATCAGAAATATTTAAAACATTGTCTTTAAAAACTCATCACATATTGTTACAAATGCTTTTATCAAACATTTTCTAAAGCAAAAATAGAATAGGAGCACAGTCTTACATTTTTTGCAAATTTCCTTGATGTTTAGTCTGCCATTTGCTTCTGCATTTAATTTGTTGTGTGGTATCTGCTTGAAGTGTAAACAAAATCCAACCTCATGCAGATACCTGGTTGGGGAAATTCTAACATATTGTAATAGCCATTTTAGATAATTGTGGATAATCTTTTTTTTTGCGGTGAGGCCTCACTATGTTGCCTAGACTGGAGTACAGTGGTGTGATCACAGCTCACTGCAGCCCCAGTCTCTCAGGACTCAGGTGTGTGCCATCACACCTGGCTAATTTTTTTGTATTTTTTATAGAGACAGGGTTTTGCCATGTTGCCTAGACTTTTTGATACTCCATCAAAACTTTGTCTTTCTTGAACTTTGGATCTTTTACCCTTGCATCTTGTAACATCATGCATTCGTCATTTAGAAAATAATGGTTCACTGAGATCCTCTGAATGTTGATACATTTGATTATACAGTATCAAAATGTATTCATCAATATTGCCATCAGTCTTATCAGAATATTCTTGGAAAGCAGTGGTGTATTCAGATTTTCTAAAATTCTATTTTTTTATTCAAAAGCTTGCATTTTGTTAGCAATTTTATTATTGACTTTTATTAAGGCCTGTTTTCCTTGAAAGGAAAGAATCTCATTTTTTGAGAAAATGTCTGCCAAAAACCCAATGTTGAAATAACATTGTTTGTCAGTCATCCTTTCAAGTAAAAATGGTATTCCAGTAAAGTGGTTAATTCACTTCAAGACTTAGTCACATGAGGGTTTTTGTCTCAGGCAGTCTGTAGGAATGCTCATGTATATTTCTCTTTTCATCACTTGAAATACTAAAAAGACAAGGATTTGTCTTTATTAAAATCAAGGATTAAGATGTAGAAAATTTTCACTGCCTCATCATAGACATTCTTTTATTTTTGAGACAGGGCCTTGTTCTGTCACCCAGGCTGGAGTGCAATAGCATGATCACAGCTCACTGCAGCTTCAAGGCTCTTCGTGCAGTCAGTTGTCCTGCCACAGCCTCCCAAGTAGATGGGACTATAGGCATGCAACCACCATGCCCAACTACTTCTTGTATTTTTTGTAGAGATGGGGTTTTACCATGTTGCCCAGCCTGATCTTGACCTGCTGGGTTCAAGTGGTCATCCTGTCACAGCCTCCCAAAGTGCTAGGACTATAGGCACAAGTCACCATTCTCAGTCTTACTATAGACATTCTTAAATGAAACTGACCTTTTGCTGCCCTTCCTTTTTAAACCTTTCCTGTGCATAGCGAAGAATACCATGACTACTAGTAGTTTGGTGTTACTGCCTTTATTTGTGCTAAAGAACCAGCATTTTTACCTACCATTGTATCTGCACCCTTACAGCATACGTCATCATGTTAGTATTCTAGTAAAAATAGTTTGGCTAGCCAGTTTTCCTGACACCTTACACTAAAATTAACTCCAGATGGATTAAAGACTTAAACATAAGACCTAACGCCATAAAAACTCTGGAAGAAAACCTAGGCAAAACCATTCAGGACATAGGCATAGGCAAGGACTTCATAACTAAAATACCAAAAGCATTGGCAACAAAAGTCAAAGTAGACAAATGGGATTTAATTAAACTCCGGAGCTTCTGTATAGCAAAAGCAACAATCATTAGAGTGAACCGGCAACCAACAGAATGGGAAAACATTTTTGCAATCTACCTATCTGACAAAGGGCCAATATCCAGACTCTACAAAGAACTAAAACAGATTTACAAGGAAAAAACAAACCCATCCAAAAGTGAGCGAAGGATATGAACAGACACTTTTCAAAAGAAGACATATATGAGGCCAACAAACATATGACAAAATGCTTATCATCACTGGTCATTAGAGAAATGCAAATCAAAACCACATTGATACACCACCTCACACCAGTTAGAATGGCGATCATTAAAAAATCTGGAGAGAACAGATGCTGGAGAGGTGTGGAGAAATAGGAACACTTTTACATTGTTGGTGGGAGTGTAAACTAGTTCAACCATTGTGAAAGACAGTGTGGCGCTTCCTCAAAGACCTAGAAATAGAAATTCCATTTGACCCAGCAATCCTATTACTGGGTATATACCCAAAGGATTCTAAATCGTTCTATTATAAAGACACATGCACACATATGTTCTTTGTGGCACTGTTTACAATGGCAAAGACCTGGAACCAACCCAAGTGCCCATTGATGATAGACTGGACAGGGAAAATGTGGCATATATACACCATGGAATACTGTGCAGCCATAAAAAACGATGAGTTTGTGTCCTTTGTAGGGACATGGATGAATCTGGAAACCATCATTATCAGCAAACTGATACAAGAACAGAAAATCAAACACTGCATGTTCTCACTCATAGGCAGGTGTTGAACAATGAGAACACATGGACACAGGGAGGGGAGCATCACACACGGGGGTCTGTTGAGGAAGGGGCTGGGGAGGGACA
>NW_016108147.1:312039-325396 GCF_001604975.1 Cebus imitator
AGATTATAGTCCTCAGAGCAGTGTTTCTTAAAATTGTTTGTGCAAAATTGTTTTCCATGACTTGAACTTAGTTGTTCTGAAGCTTATATATAATAATAATGGCTTTTCCCCAATTTACAAAAGAAAACCATACAAAGTAACAGAGCAAATGTCTGTTAGTGGGTGAAAGCACATGATGCTTAGTTTATTAACTTTTTTTTTTTTTAAATCACATGTAATTGTGTTTAAAAAAATAGTAATGGCATTTCTTGGTAGTACTTGGTTTGTGTGATAGATAAAAATATTAGAATTTTATGGTGTGTGAGTTATCTGTTGCTCTGTAACAAATTTAGCAGCTTAAAGCAACAAACATTATCTCATAGTTCTGTGGGTCAGGATTCTGTGCAGTTTACCTTGGGTTCACTAGCTTGGCCTCTCACCAGGCAGTGAAGGTGTTGGTGGCAGCTGTGATCATCCCAAGGCAGGATAGGGAGAGAATCCATCTCCAAGCTCACTTATGTAGATGTTGGCAGGATTCATATTGGTCAGGGGCCTTTTACAATACCTTGTGGATAGGGTACCTCATCACGTGGCAACTGGCTTCCATCAGAGGGGCAATGGAAAGAGTAGGAGAAGGATGAGCAAGGCAGACATCATAGTTTCTTTGTAGCCTAATCTCAGAATTGATGTTATGATTTTTGCTGTATTCTCTCTGTTAGAAGTGAGTTACTAGGTCTAGGGAAAGGAATTTTACAAGGATGTGAATGCCAGGAGGTGAGGGTGATCGAGGCCATTTAGAGGCTGCCTACCAGTGTTGAAGAAAATTGTTGACTTCTGTGAGCTGTAGCAGCAGACAGTGCTATGCAAGGAGAATGGCTGTCTCAAAAGTCCAGCTCCTCAAATGGGCTTTCATGTGTTGCCTCCCCCCCCAATACATTTTGTTTAAATCCATGGTCATCTTGCCATTTAGTGGTGTGGTTTAATTGCATATTTGCGTTAGTCTGTATGTAAGTGTTTAACATAGGTGTTTCTGTTTTAGACAGGAATCCTATCTATTTTCTTCACCGATATGGTTTGTGGACTCTGATGACCCAAATCTGACATCAGCTCTGGAACGTCTAGAATATACTAAGAACAACGATTTGGTAAGAAAATAAGCCAAGCTATTTTCTCTTTTCCTCGTGAACATTATATATAGAAATTAAATGTTAAGAGATGATATGATTTAAAAGCATGATTAATGATTATAATCTTGGAAGAATTAAAGACTAGGTTATTTATTTATTTATTTATTTTAAGTCCTTCAAATTCTATTTACTACCTAGTTTCGTTTTTTTATTTCCAACATGTATAACCTTAATTTAGATTACAAATTAGTGATCTCTATTTCCCTGAATTCTAACCATTGAACCAAGCAAGCATTTTTGGTAGAGACCACTAGCCAAGGTGGGAAGTATAAAAAAGACCATGGTAGAAGTGAAGGGAGAGATGGGTAGAATGACACCAGAACTAGTGTTAGGGAATCCCTTTCTTTCAAGGGTCTGTAAGTCTGCAGTAAAAGTCAAAGGTATTCAAATAGAAAGTTTTATTTTTGTTTTTAGTATAAAAAGAAATACAACTTTCCATGTTGCAAAAAATTTTAAAACCTTTTTAAAATTTTTTTTTTTTTTTTTTAGTATAAAAAGAAATACAACTTTCCATGTTGCAAAAAATTTTAAAACCTTTTTTTCTTTTTTTTTTTTTTTATTTATTTATTTATTTTATTGCATTTTAGGTTTTGGGGTANAATGTTGGTGTTCCAGTAACCTGTTGAAGAGGCGCCAGGGTCTGTGTTTTTTCCCCTGTGGTGACTCACTGCACTGGCTTAAACAGAGGCACTGAGATTCGTGGCGCTTTTATTGCCCTGGAATCTACTGTCCTGGTTCCCTGCTCAGTCTCCTTTTTAATCAGACAATTGGGTGACTTCCCGTGGCTCCAATCACCAGCCAAAAGGGCACCCGGACCGGTGTATTTTGTACGGAGAACCGCTGCTCCGGGGCGCCGACAAATCCACGCGGGGCAAAGCAGCAGCGCCAGCTGGCACAGCTGCGCTGGCTGAAACAGCTGCGCTGGTGACCTGTGGAGCTCCTCCGCCTGGGAATTGCCTAGTCTGTGGGCAATAAAAATGCGGCGTCCACTCACCCTCTGCACTTTCACTGGGAGCTGCAATCCTGAGCTGTTCCTAAACGGCCATCTTGGATCATCCTTACCTTTTTTCTTGATTATAAAACTTATGCAACCATTGTGTAGAAAATTCGTAAAATATAGAAAGGAAAATAGAAAAAAATTAAAATCCCCCATAATTTTTCTACCTAATACAACCACTATTGACATGATGGTTATTTTCTACCAGTATATATTTTTTCTTTGCTTGTAAAATACATAGACCTTTATACATACGTTAAAATAGTTGAGGTCATATTCTATATAGTTTCATATCATTTTATTAACATTTACTGGCTGGGTGCCATGGCTCACACCTGTGATACCAACACTTTAGGAAGCCCAGGCGGGCAGGTCACTTGAGGCTAGGAATTCGAGATCAGCCTGGCCAACGTGTTGAAACCCCATCTCTACTAAAAATACAAAAATTAACCAGGCATGGTGGTGCATACTTGTAATCCCAGCTACTAGGGAGGCTGAGGTAGGAGAATTTCTTGAACATGGGAGGTGGAGGTTGTGGTAAGCCGAGATCACACCACTGCATCCCAGCCTGGGCAACAGAGCCAGACTCTGTCTCAAAAAACAAAAACAAAAATAAATTACTGTAGTTTCCCATGATATAATAACGTCTTTATAGAAAAATAACCATCATTATTTTCAGCTGACATGATTGTTTATCTAAAAATATTCAGAGGAATCAACTCAAAAAAAAAAAGTTTTTAAGATTACCAGTTAAAAGTTCTGTTACATAAAAATCAATAGCGTTCCAAAATTTTAGCTATAATCACACAGAAGGTATAGGGATACGGTATTTTTTCAAGTATTTCAACAAAAATTACATACCTAGAAATAAACTTAGATGTATAGTACACGACAAGATGTCAAGAACACGACAATTTTGCTGAGTGAAATGAAAGATTTTCATTCTATATTCCTGAATGAGCAGATTTCATAATATAAATATGTCAGTTATCACCATGTCTTTATATTAATTCATAAGTGTAATTTCTGCTGGGCACAGTGGCTCATGCCTGTAATTCCAGAACTTTGGAAAGCTGAAGCAGGCAGTTCACTTGAGCTCATGTGTTGAAGACCAGTCTGGGCAACACAGTGAAACCCTGACTCTACTAAAAAAAAAAACCAAAACCAAAAATTAGCTGGGTGTGGTGGCACACACTTGTAGTCCTAGCTACTCAGGAGGCGGAGATGGGAGGATCACTTGAGCCTGGGAGGTGGAGCTTGCCGTAAGCCTAGATTGTGCCTCTGAACTCCAGCCTAGGTGACAGAGTGAGATCCTGTCTCAAAAAAAATATATATGTATAAAATAAATTTCAGTACAGATCTCAGCAGATTTATTTTTGGAACTTGACAAAATGACTCAAACGTTTGTTTAAAAGAGTAAATAATAAAAAATAATAAAGAATAGACTTGTTCAACCGAGTGTTAAATAAAATATTGTGTATCCTGGCCCAGACAGATATAGGCAATGGAAATCTGGAAACAGAGTCATGCAAATGAGAATTTAGTATAAGGTAAAGGTGGTATTTTAACTTAATAAGAAAAGGATAGATTATTCTGTAAATAGTCTTAGGAGAACTGACCATTTGAGGACGTTTGAGTCAACTCTGATTTTTGTCAAAATAAGTTGTAGTTAGTTTAAACACATTTAGTTTTTTATTTTATTTTATTTTTATTGCGTTTTAGGTTTTGGGGTACATGTGAAGAACATGGAAGATAGTTGCATAGGTACACACATGACAGTGTGATTTGCTGTCTTCCTCCCCTTCACCTATATCTGGCATTTCTCCCCAACTCCCCAACCCCCAGTGTCCCTCCCCTATTTCCCCCCAACAGACCCCAGTGTGTCGTGCTCCCCTCCCTGTGTCCATGTGTTCTCAATGTTCAACACCTGCCTATGAGTGAGAACATGTGGTGTTTGATTTTCTGCTCTTGTAAACACATCTAGTTTTAGAAATAACAGGAGGACAGATGTGGTGGCTCAACCTGTAATCCTAGCACTTTGGGAGGCCGAGGTGGGTGGGTTGCTTGAGGTCAGGAGTTCAAGACCAGCCTGGCCAACATGGAGAAACACTGTCTTTATTAAAATTACAAAAATTAGCCAGGTGTGGTGGTGCGTACCTGTAATCCCAGCTACTTGAAAGGCTGAGGCAGTAGAATTTCTTCAACCTGGGAGGCAGAGGTTGCAGTGAGCCAAGATTGTGCCACTGCACTCCAGTCTGGGCAACAGAGCAAGACTATCTTAAAAAAAAATTATTTTAATAGTTAAGGCTGAGGCTGGTCGTAGTGGTTAACACCTGTAATCCCAGCACTTTGGGAGGCTGAAGTGGGAGGAATGCTTGAGCCTAGGAGTTTGAGATCAGCCTGGGAAACATGGCAAGTGTCTCTCTCTCTCTCTCCCCCCCCTTTATCTCCCTCCCTCTCTCTGTCTCTCTCTGTACACACACACACACACACACACACACACAAATAAATAAATAAAAAAATAAAAAATAAAATAAATAAAAATAAAAGAGTTAGTTAAGGTTTGTGTGGAGAGCCATGAAGGTAAGAGGTAAAAATTAAAAGCTAGATGGACGCATGTTCACATCTCCAGCAAGGGGGGTTGATGGGAAAGAATGATAGACATAGCTCTGTTACTGCTACCTCCTTTTAGGAAGTCTCTTTGAAGATCTAAAGATAACAGTTTTATAATAGCAGAAGTGAGTTATTTTTCAGTGTCTAAATATTACATAAACATGTTCATAAGGTTAAATGAAGTAGAATATAAAATTGGGCCTAGTTTTTTTAAAAAGTAAATATATTAACATGGAGGAGAAAACAACTCACCTCCCACTCTTATAGTCTCGGCCAGTTTATCATAGCCTAGTATCTTGAGAGAACAAGCTATATGTATTCACCTTTTTTCACTGAACTCATTATAATCTTGATTCTGCCTTCATTCTTGCACTAAAATGTATCTCCTAGTTGGCAAATCCAGTGGCTCCTCTCTCAGCCCCAAATTGACCCCTCTGCAGGATTTTGATACTGTTGATTATTCCCTTTTTGAAACATTCCTCCATTCTTAATGTGTACCAATAAAGAGTTGGTTAAATAAAAATTATAGTATACGGTTTTATAATAGAATATTCTGTTGAAGCCAAAAATAAAAAGCAACTAATCTTTCCACAAGAGCATTTGCAAAGTTCTAAGATACATTAAGTGAAAAAGCAAGGCGTAAAATATTGTGTATAATCTGACCCTTTTAGTATACAGTGTAAAAAAATCTTGTTTATACCTCTTTCTTTTCTGGTGGCTACAGGAAACTGTTAATAGTAGGACACAATTAAAAAAAAAAAAAAAAAAGTCTTCTGTGCCAGGTTCTGTGATACTTGAGTTTAAAAGACAAATTAGGCATATCCCTGTCCTCCGTGAACCGATAAGCTGATGGGACTTCCCTTGGATTACTGTCTCATTTTTATCTTATCACCCTTCTTGGGTCTCTGACCTGTTCTTCCTTGGCCTACTTCTTTCTTCTTTTCTCATTCAGTGCTTTGAATAATCCTTTACTCCCATTACTTTAGTCATGACCTCTGTTCTAGGGATTCCTAAATCCGCATTCATTTCCAGAGTTTAAACCCATATATCTGTCTGTATGTCATACCTGTTAGGGAGTCTCACTTGGAGTGCCATGGGTGTTCAAAATGATGACATTTAAATTTGCTATTACCCACCTTCTAGCACTGTATCAGCCCCATCATGCTTTTCCTCAATAATTCTCCTTGTGAGTGTGTGTGGGACAAAATGAATTAATTAAACTAGTCACCCTTGCCTAAACCTGGGAACTGTCTTAGCGTTCTTTTATATACCACTGTTCCCTGAACCCCCAAAGTTTCTAAGACCTGTCCTTCTGAATGTCTTTTACTACTTTTCCTGTGATCTCAGTTTCTTCCTCCCATTGCTCAAATACTTTTTTTGTGTGTGGGGGAAGGGAGTAAAATGGAAATTCCTGGAAAATGGACTACCCTGTCTTTCTTGTTGCTTGGTATGAGTCCACTACCCTGATGCCTCTCTCCCTCAGCACTCCTGTAGCTCCTTCTGTGCCAGAGGTCAGAGTGTCCAGATCTGTGTCCAGATGGCCCTGCCTCATCTTCATTATGTACTTAGTATAAAACAGAGTGCATCAGGTGCATAACAAATCCACACTGGGAGCTGGCTTCCTTTTAAGCATAAAGATTTTTGTTGGATCATAATTTACTGTTCAACCTTCCTCATTTCCACTTGTTCTGTTGTCCACTTTGGGAAGGCTTTGCTTTGTTAACCTATTCTTTGCTTTGTTAACCCATTCTAATCCTGTGTCTTCTTTCTTTGTCCTTTGTAATACACTTACTTCTTTCCCTTCATGTCTTTCCTTGGTCAGAGCCACCTAGGAAACTTCCTGACCAAGTGATGTTATTATTACCAAGCCTTATTAGCTCCTATTTGAGTCACTTTATATGTTGAAAAACATTTGAAACAATGAAAACCATATTTGGGCACATAATTTGTCTTGCTTACTTGCTTAAAGCTACTTACAAAACAAACTGGACTTAAACATGGAAATTTACAGTTATTCTTTGCAGTCTCCTAGTGAATTATTATTTTTTTTAGACAGACACTTAAGAGCCTCCTAAGTATCAAGTGGTTCCACAGGTTTCATTTAATCTTTACCATTGTGGGAAAATTTTCATTTCTTCGTTTTACACATGGGTAGACTCAAACTCAGGGAATTAGGTACTGTATCCAAGGTCATCTAGAGAGTCCCAGGCTCTGTCTGCTAGATCACATTTGCTTCTGTACTTTTAAGTGAATATGACTGGAATATATAATTTCATAATCCATGTTAACAAGACTGCCTGTGTCTGGCTTTTTTCTTTTTTTGGTAGCCTCTTTAACGCCTTAATGTTCTCTTGTCTGGAGCTGTAAGTTTCTCAGAAAACAAGGTGGCAATGAGAAATTGGACAATGTCTGGAACTTCCTTCCTCTCCCATTATTGTTGTCATTCTGCTAAGTATCAGTTGTAGTGATTGTACCCCAAACCACAGTAACTTTCTTATACTGGAGGCTCCTGAAAATATTTTAAAGACTACTTTTTAAATCTGTAAGCTGCAGTTGAGCAGAACAAACTTTTTCATTTCCTACTCGATTGATTACAGTAGTCATAACATTATTCATGTCTTCCAAGGGCCCTTTAACTTAATGCTTATTTACTGAAATGTGTTTTGTAGCTTCGTCAGCAATTGAAGTGGTTGATATGTGAACTCTGCAGATTATATAACCTTCCTAAGCACCTGGATGTTGAGATGCTAGATCAACCACTACCCACGGGTCAGGTAAAGTAAAAATTCTCTAGTGTTCAAGAGCTAAAATAAATTGTCTCAAGCAAAAGTAAAACTAGGATGGTTTTTCTTTTTACTCAACTTATTTAGAAGTTAGCTTTTTTGGTTCCTATTGAATTGTTTTGTTTGTTCTGTTTTTGGTACTAAAAGTAACCTTTTCATTCTTTGGAGCTGCTGGTATTTACTGTATAGGCAAACAATTGCCCTTCTCCCTGCCACCACCTTTTCCTTGTTAATATTCCTGGTTTCCATAAATGCTCTTGCTTCTTTCGTTGTCTTTGCTTGTTCAGTTATCTTCACCTGGAAATGCCATCTCCCTACGTCTGTCAGTGCTTTTTAAGGACTAACCCAAATGTTACCTCCTGCAAGCAACAGAAATTTCCGCTAGCTCACTACCACCACTAACTTCATTCTGGATTTACTTATTTAGGCATCAGTTATTTATTTTTTTAACTATAATACATGAGAATTTAGCTCTTATACCACCCACTTAACCACCCACCTCCCTTTCCTCAAATATTATCTTTAGTCATGTAAGTAATTACTAATTATAATTAGGACTTTGTAGAGTAAAGCCGAGTTTTCTAGAATATTTAGGATAGGATATTTCTCTTCTTGGGTCTGCTTTTTGTTTTGCAGTGTCTTTTTCACAATAGTAATTTTTAATTTAAAAAATTGTGTTCTAGCCCTTTGTGTGAGATCTCCTTCTCTTCCAAAGCCTTTGGCTCCTCTGTGCCTGTCTTGGCAGGTTGTTGTTTGGGTGGACTGTGCAGAAATCATCTTGAGGTTTTTTAAATCTGCTCTCTTAGAGTAGATCCATTCTTTCCTAGATCCCATATTGTCTTTCTTGGCTTATCCTTTCTCATTTTTTTGCCTGACCACGTCCTCAAGTAAAACCTACGAAAGCATGGAGCAGAACATTTTTTGGGCTTTAGCTTCTGAAAAAATACTGTCTAGTGTTTGGGTTTTGGAGCCAGTCTGATTTGAATCTTGGTTCTGCTGCTTACTAGCTCTGTGCCCTTGGGCTGATTCCCTAATTGCTCTAGGCATGAATTTTCCATTTGCAAAATGGGGGAACCAGTAATAGTAGTAATACCTATGTTTTTAGGGAACTATGAGGTTTAAATGAGTTGGTACATGTAAACCATTTAGAACAGTGCCTGGTACATAACACATTCCCATCAATGTTCACTTCTGTCATATTCTACCCACACACTAGGTTGATTATGTATTTCTAGGTTGAGGATAATTTTACCTTAGAATTTTAAAGTCTGTGCTGTTGTCTTCTAACCAGTCGTGGTGAATTCTTATGCCATCCTGAGTTTCACTCATTTATGCATGACTTTCTCTCTGGGAGCTTTTTAGGAGTTTGTCTTTTCTTGGTGAGCTGAAATAGCACAACAGTATACTTAGTGTGGGTTTTTAATTCATCGAGCTGGGTACGCTGAATAGATAGGCCTAGGGATAGGTTCTTTTAAAGTTGGAATCTTGAATCTTGTCATATTTTTCTTGGTAACTTTTCCCTTTCCCTTTCATTTGTTCATTTTGAAGTGTCTGTTAATTGGATTTTAGACCACTTGTCTTGAGTCTTGTATCCCATATTATTTCTAAATTGTTATTCTTTAATTTTAAAATCTGGAATATTTTTCTTATCTTTCAACTTTTGGAAATTTTATTTGGACAGTCATAACTTTAAGTTTTATTTATTGTTGCTTAAACAGTTATCCCAAAACTTAATGGCATAAAACAACACCCTTGTCTATTTCTCACTACTCTGTGGGTTAACTGGGACTAGCTGGACAGTTTTTCTGCTGGTCTCATCTGGTAACTCTCACTGAGCGGTTAGACAGTGGCAGGGACTGGCCGTCTGGATGCTCAACTCCAGTGCAGTGTCTGATACGGCTTCTTCATCTGCAGGGCTGCTGCCTTGCTATTTCTTCATGTGGCCCTTCTTTCTGCATAGCATCTCCATCCTCTTGGGCCTCTTCATGTGGCTTCTCCTTATGTAGGAGGATACTCAGTTCTTATTTTTGACTTCCAGAATCACAGAAGTGGTAGCTGCCCGGTGTTTTTAAGACTTAGACCTGGAACAGGCCAGTGTCATTTCTGCCACATTTTGTAGGTTAAAGTGAGTCTTGGGGCCAACCCAGATTCACTGTGTGATGGGCCTTTCCAAGGACATGAGGACAGGAGGTGTGGCTCATTGGGGACCAACTCCCAAGATGAACTCTGTGGTCTAAGAAACTTTTCTTTGATTATTTTTTATACATATTCTATTTTTGTTCTATGGATGTAATATATTCATAAGTGTCTTTAAGGAGCTATTTTGATACTTTTTGGCTCTCTCCCTAACATCTCTTTTTTCTTTAATAAATTTATTTAGTAGTCTATTTATATTTATGCATTTATTTTAAAGCCTTTCCTCAATTATCTGTTCTATGTTGCTCATCATTTGTAGTCTTTTTTTTTTTTGAGATGGAGTCTTGCTCTGTCACCCAGGCTGGAGTACAGTGGTGTGATATTGGCTTACTGCAACTTCTCCCTCCTGGGTTCAAGCAGTTCTCTGCCTCAGCCTCCCATGTAGCTGGGATTACAGGCACCCACCACCATGCCCAGCTAATTTTTTTGTATTTTTGGTAGAGACGGGGTTCCGTCTTGGCCATGCTGGTCTTGAACGCTTGAGCTTGTGATCCACCCTTCTTGGTCTCCCAAGTGCTGGTATTACAGGCATGAACCACCACGCCCGGCCATTTGTAGTCTTTTAATTCCCTTTTTTGTTCATATTTGAGAGAAGTACTAAAAGACTGATTGGGAGGCTGGGTGTGGTGGCTCACATTTATGATCTCAGTGCTTTGGGAGGCGGGAGTGGGAGGATCTTTTCAGCCCAGGAGTTTAAGACCAGCCTTTAAGTTAAGCCTTTGAGTTAAGACCCCATCTTTACAAAAAATAAAAAAATTAGCTGGGTATGGTGGCACCTGCCTGTAGTCCCAGCTACTCAAGAGGCTGAGGCGGGAGGATCACTTGAGCCAGGAGGTAAGCTGTGATCATGCCAGTGTACTGCAGCCTGGGTGACAGAGTGGAAGACTGTCTCAAANAAAAAAAAAAAAAGGAACACGGAGGGAGGGAGAAAGGAAGGAAGAAAAGAAAGAAGGAAGGGAGAGAAGGATGTAGTTATCAAGTAATTATGAGTCAGAGTTGTAAAGTAGCCAGATGGTTTTGTGATAGGATTTGGGTGGAATGAAAATCTCAAGAGGTTAAATTCCTAAGAGGCAACTCTTCTCTCTTACTAACTATGGATTATTATTATTATTTTTTTTGAGACAGAGTCTCGCTCTGTCACCAGGCGCCAGGCTGGAGTGCAGTGGCGTGATCTTAGCTCGCTGCAACCTCTGCCTCCTGGATTCAAGCAATTATCTTGCCTCAGCCTCCCGAGTAGCTGGGACTACAGGTGTGCGCCACCATGCCCAGCTAATTTTTGTATTTTTTTTAGTAGAGACGGGGTTTCACCATGTTGGCCAGGATGGTCT
Source organism: Cebus imitator (assembly GCF_001604975.1). Lineage (NCBI taxonomy): Eukaryota > Metazoa > Chordata > Mammalia > Primates > Cebidae > Cebus > Cebus imitator. The sequence continues at coordinate 323,123 of NW_016108147.1, forward strand.
TGACCTCTTGACCTCGTGATCCACCTGCCTCGGCCTTCCAAAGTGCTGGGATTACAGGCGTGAGCCACCGCGCCCGGCCAACTATGTTTAAGTGTACCAGATACCCCTCCCCAAAGGGTAAGGATTATTTTAAGTGTACCAGATACCCCTCCTGAAGATGTAATGTTATACTATGAATGTTGTGGAGAGAAACTTCCCAAATGAACAGACTAGCGCTTGCACTGAGAACAGGAATAGAGAGTAGCCTATTTTGAGCCTGCCTTTAAAACACACACACAGACAGACACACACACACGCACACATTTGCATTTCAGGAAGATGTCCAAAAATATGTCCAACAGTAGTTGTAATCCCACCTACTTGGGAGGCTGAGGCAGGAGAATTGCTTGAACCCAGAGGTGGAGGTTGCAGTGAGCCGAGATCATGCCATTGCACTCCAGTCTTGGTACCAAAGACCTTCAGAAACTTCAGAGCATAGTATGATGGTAAGAACCATCAAAACACCTTTCTGCATGAGAGAAACCATCATTTAAGTGAGAGTGATGCTCCTTAACACTAGGAAGGGTCTCTGTTAAGCAAGTGAGGGGTGGAAGGAGCTGTTGCCAGAGCTCACCAGGAGCATCTTGGTAACCAACTGCTGGCCCAAACCTTTCCTACTTACATGGAACAGTGGAAAGTGCCAACAGGGTTCTCACAACGAATGTCTTCATATTCCTCATAGATTCCCTGCTTTTGCCTGCTATTTGACATAGACCATCAACCAAAGTTTAGGTTTTCTGCTCTTCTTCCCATTCTTACCCAGCAGGGGGAGTCTATAGTCTAATTCAGGTTTGACCTCAGCAGCTAGAGGAAAAGTGGTTAAACAAAATAAAGAAATTAGGGCTGGGCTCCCTAATTCCAGCACTTTTAAAGTGCTGGAATCCCAGCACTCTGGGAGGCTGAGGCAAATAGAATCGCTTGAACCCTGGAGGCGGAGGTTGCAGTGATCCGAGATCACACCACTGCAATCTAGCCTGGGTGACAGAGCTACGACTGCCCTGTGTCTGGCAGCGCAAACGTTGCCCAGCTGGGCGTATGACATTGCGGACCAGCTTCCGGCAGCACTACCATCTCTGCGTGCACCATTTCAACTGTACATATAACCTACTCAACTTACGATCAAATCGTGTTACAGCGGGTCTGCCGGTCCCAATCGTGGTCGTAAGTCGAGCACTAGCTGTAGAAGGATCACTTGAGCCTGGGAGGTGGAGGTTGCAGTGAGCTATGATTGTGCCACTGCACTCCAGCCTGTGCAACAGAGTGAGACCCTGTCTCAAAAATAAAAAAAAAACCCCTTAGCACTGTGGATTAGAAATGAATAATTTTTCAGCTGGGCGAAGTGGTGCACGCCTGTAATCCCAGCACTTTTAGAGGCTGCGGCGGGTGGATTACCTGAGGTCAGGAGTTTGAGACCAGCCTGACTAACATGAAGAAACCTTGTCTCTACTAAAAATAAAAATTAGCTGGGTGTGGTGGTGTATGCCTGTAATGCCAGCTACTTGGGAGGCTGAGGCAGGAGAATTGCTTGAACCTGGGAGGTGGAGGTTGCGGTGAACTGAGATCGTGCCATTGCACTCCAGCCTGGGCAATAAGAGGAAAACTCTGTCTCAAAAATAAAAAATAAATAATTTAAACCTTTTGTTTATTTTTTTGAGATGGAGTCTTGCTCTGTCACCCGGGCTAGAGTGCAGTGGCACAATCTTGGCTCACTTGGGCAAGGTGTTTAATGAATCTCTGAAAGGTGGAGAATTTAGCACCAAGCATGTTGACTGGTGCCTGTGATTCTAGGTACTTGAGAGGATGAGGTGGGAGTGTTAAAGGTGGAGGGTGTCCAGGTTCTTGGTGTGTTGAACAAAGAATTGAACAAAATGTACAAAGCAAGGAAGGGAAGAAGGGATTTATTGAACATGAAAGTACCCTCCACAGTGTGAGAGGGGCCTGAGCTGAGGAGTTCAAGGGCCCTATTACAGAACTTTTGGGAGTTTAAATACCCCTAGAGGATTCCATTAGTTATTTTGGGTATGCCTTATGTAAATGGAGAGGATGAAGTAAAGTTACAAAGTCATTTACAGCCTATGCTCTATGGAAAGAATATTTTCTGTTATAACTGAAGTGTGAATCAGGCTTATGTTCCCTGGCTCCAGACCCTATTTTCAGGATTGTTTGAGCCTAGGAGTTCAAGTCCAGTCTGGACATCATAGTGAGACCACTATCTCTGAATTTTTTTTTTTTTTT
>NW_016108147.1:326246-330945 GCF_001604975.1 Cebus imitator
CAGAAGTCAAGATAAACATTTGTTTACACATTATCTGGTTAAGGTGGAAATCACAGACCTTAGTTACTTATTACAAGTCGCAGGAGCCAAGATGGCATGGGTTAGGACTGCTTGCCTGTCACATTAGGGCCACAGAGAGCAGTTACTGATAAGAAAAGGTAAGGTAAGCAGCTTTACATAGTTTTGAAGAACAAACAGATCTATTTACAGAGGCCAAGGACAGTAGTTATTGTGAGGAGAATGGGGCAGCCATTTCAACTTATCTAAAAACAGTTTTGTATTTTATAAAATAGTTTTGCTCTGGTTCTGGCTCTAGGCCAGCACAATATCACACTTAGAGGCCTGGAGAAACTTGTATTAAATGCTTTCCCAATTCAGGAATTCGGAGAGGCAGATTTTATGTCTAAATTGCAAGGGCGAGACTTAAAAGTATGAATTGGGTCCGGGAGCAGTGGCTCACACCTGTAATCTCAGCACTTTGGGCGGCCAAGGCGGGCAGATCACAAGGTCAGGAATCCAAAACCAGCCTGACCAACATGCCAATATGGTGAAACCCTGTCTGTACTAAAAATACAAATATTAGCCGGGTGTGGTGGTATGCAGCTGTAGTCCCAGCTACTCGGGAGGCTAAGGCAGGAAAGTTGCTTGAACCTGGGAGGTGGAGGTTGCAGTGAGCCAAGATCGCACCACTGCATTCCAGCCTTGGCGATAGACTCCGTCTCAAAAAAAAAAAAACAACGAACTAGCAGTAAAGTCAGCGCTCAGGTGCAGGGTTCCTCTGTTTTGTTCATCACACAGCTCCTGAGCACTTGAATAAATAAGGCTTAAATAAACCACGGGCTTAGCTCATGCAGTAGACAAATCCAGAACTCATGTTTTATTCCAAAGCCCACGTGTTTTCCTAGTTTAGAAACATTAAACATTTAATTCACCGGGGGCCAAACAGGTAATGGAAAACGCCTGAAGTATGTTGGAAAGACTGTGGTAAAAAGGCGAAGGAATGTTTATTTACAGTCGCAGAGGCTATTCACATCTATTTCACGGCCATGCAGAAATGCAGGCCCGTTGTCGTCTCTTTATCCCAAGGCCGATTTCTTTTTTATTTATTTTTTTTGAGATGCAGTGTTGCTCTGTCGCCAGGTTGGAGTGCAGTAGTGCGATCCTGGCTCACTGCAACCTCTTGGGTTCAAGCGATTATCCTGCCTCAGCCTCCCGAGTAGCTGGGACTACAGCCGTGCGCCACCATTCCTGGCTAATTTTTTGTATTTTAGTAGAGATGGGGTTTCACCATGTTGGCCAGGATGGTGTGTCAAATCTCCTGACCTCGTGATCCGCCCGCCTCGGTCTCCCAAAATGCTGGGATTACAGGTGTGAGCCACCACGTCAGGCCCTTGTGAAATCTTTTTAAGTATTTCCAATCAAAACACCTTAGCTCAGGTGCAGCCTTTGCCCCTTAGCCAAAACTAAGTTCTGAAACAGCCAAAGGCTGCTATTTTATTCTCAGTTTTCCAGGAAGTTTTTCAAAAGACAATAAATTCCGAATAACTAACATCATTTTAACAAATTGACAGAATAGACTTTGAAATCCAATTCTAAAGCAAGGTAAACAGGGTTTCACGCTTGGGACTTTACCTAAATTAGATCCAACTACGGATACGAGCCTTCAAAAAAAAAAATGGCGACTAGTAGGTCATCCTGAATTCATTGGGGTTACTCTATATTAGCAGTTCTGTGGCGTTAACGCCCAACTCAGACTTCAGCTGAATTCCAAAACCGTTCTTTCCTAAACTTCACCACCACAGAGAAAACACAGTCCTGCTCCACTGGCAGAAGGGAGTGACGCTGAAAGCTTCCAGGCTGTTGTCATGTTAAATTCCCAATTCACAGGATTAACAGAAACTGTATACACAAGTGCTAGTGATTACCTTCCAAATCCCCGAGAGAAGATGGGACTAGGGCAAGAGCCATTACTAGTGAAAAGTCTCCCTTCTCCGTCTACTCTACCCGAAGAGAAACCAGTCCCACAATAGGACCTGCGCTGCACGTATCCAGACTTGCCCCAAAAGACCAGTGCCCCTGGCATTAGAAAGGGGACCATGTCGCCCCGCCCACCCTGAGCCGCTAGCACCCAGCTCCACTTCTCTTCAGGAATCGCTACCTGGGACCGTGGCCACCCACCAGCCTGACTCGCCGCCTTGCCCTGCCTTGCCCGCAGGGCTGGGCAACTAAAGAGAATCTACACACTCACCGTAGCGAATCTCTCCTCTGCCATCTTGGCTCTGCCCACTGCTCCGCGGCCGCAAGTCGGTGGTTTCCCAGACTAAGAGGCGAGCAGAAGTCGTAGAACTATGGAGACCTGTGAGGAACCCGGGAAGGAAGTAGATGGCAGAGTGACTTAAGGAGTCGGGAGAGAGTTAGGGTTTGCTCCACAGGAGGTTCACTTCTGATAGAGTCAGGAAGGGAATGCGCAGCCACTGGCGGCTTTTATGCCGAGACGCCCCTAACACCCCTAGCTGTGGTCTGTACTTGGGCTTTACCTCCGGCTGCGCTGGCAGCATGGTCCTCACCACCTTGCCATGCCCTGACTCTAACCTGAATTTAATTCAGTCCTTCAGAAACCCTCGGGCAGAGAGGGTTTCTGACTACAGGGCCTTTTGTTTTCTACTCTCATTTGCAGGGTAGTCACGTTATTCTAGTCTAATTAGACAACTCTGAATACAGAAACATTTTTTTTTTTTTTTTCCCAGATGGAGTCTCGCTGTTGCCGGGTTGGAGTATAGTGGCGCAGTCTCGGCTCACTGCGCTTCTGCCTTCCAGGTTCCAGCAATTCTCCTGCCTCAGCCTCCCAAGTAGCTGAGATTACAGGCTCCCGCCACCACGCTCGGCTAATTTTTGTATTTTTAGTAGAGATGGGGTTTCACCATGTTGGCCAGGCTGATTCTGAACCCTGGACCTCAAGTGATCCTCCCGCCTTGGCCTCCCAAATAACTATCCTTCCTTTGTTGGTAATCTGGTGAAATATTTTCTTATCTGGCTGCTTTAAGAGCTTCTTATTGTCTGTGGTGCATTTCTTTATGATGTATTTAGGTATGTATGTATTTAACCTGGTCAGGATTTGTTGAGTACCAGAAACTAAGGATTGGTGTTTCTCATTATATCTGGAAAAATTTCAGCCATTATTTTTGCTTATACCATGGTATGTCATAGGAAGTTGATGTAAGAAAACTCCATTTGGTTTTCTACGAAGTTATAGTGTAAATTAACTATCTCCCTCTTAGAATTGAATGCTAGACAGTTTCTGTATAGATGACCTCATAAGCTTCCTTTTATCAAACAGGGATCACTTTTTTGATTTGGCGATGGGAAGTATGGCATCAAGTATAATGCTAATATGAGGTGTCTCAGAACTCAGTATTATATACTATAATTGTACATTAAAAATGCACATTGTAAATATGATAAATATGTGTTATACATTGTTAATAGTTTGCATAGCAAAAGTATGATGACATTTGTTTTTTAAACCATATTCAAAATAACTCTTTGTATCAGAGTATGAATTTAATGGACTAATTGCATAATTGGTGAGCTGATTATTCTTGTTATTTGGAAGCTTCTTTAAGTTAGCCAGTTTATATTGTGGTGCTTCAATATAGACTACTTATTTCAGAGAATTAAATTTTCTGCATTTACTGAGTCTCAAAAACCCCGGCAGCAAAAAGGTGTGTAGTCAATTTCATTGTGGGTGTTTATTTGCACAGATTCTGTCTTGTTTTTGTTTTTGTTTTTTGAAGATGTAGTCTTACTCTGTCGCCCAAGCTGGAGTATACAGTTGTGCCATCTCAGCTCATTGCAGCCTCTGCCTCTGGGGCTCAAGCAATTCTCCTGCCTCAGTCTCCTAAGCAGCTGGGATTACAGTTGCATGCCACCATTCCTGGCTAACTTTTGTATTTCTGTAGAGATGGGGTTTTACCATGTTAGCCAGGCTGGTCTCAGACTCCTGACCTCAGGTGGTCTGTCCTCCTTGGCCTCCCAAAGTGCTGGGATTATAGGCGTGAGCCACTGTGCCTAGCCCTCCTTGTTTTTTTTATTGTGCATTCAGGACATTTATTCAGTCTTATCCTCCAGATCAACATTTTTGTTTTCAGCTATTTGTATTTTGTTTTGTAGCCTATCCATCCAGTATTTTTTGTTTCATTTCCTTTTATTGTATTTTTAATTTCCAAAAATTTTGTCTTTTCTTTTTGTCATAGCCTTTCCAATATCTCTGATTGTTGAAGTTCTGTTTTGCTTCCCAGAATTATCTTTTTCTTCCTTTCTTCATTTTGGTTCTTCTATTTTATGCTGTTGGTGTTTTTCAAGTATTTGATGATTCTTGGAGAGACGTTCATACCTATGAGTGAAGGACTTGATTTATTGGTACAGAGAATTAACATGGATTTCCTTTGCATTTCTTTTTTTTTTCCCCATTTATTTTATTGCATTTTAGGTTTTGGGGTACATGTGAAGAACATGCAAGATTGTTGCATAGGTACACACATAGCAGTGTGATTTGCTGCCTTCCTCCCCATCACCTATATCTGGCATTTCTCCCCATGCTGTCTCTACCCAACTCCCCACCCCCCACCATCCCTCCCCTATTTCCCCCCAACTGACCCCAGTGTGTGCATTTCTTATGGGGCACTATTATTTTTGAAGT
>NW_016108147.1:331971-333219 GCF_001604975.1 Cebus imitator
GAGGTAAAGCAGGAAAGCTCAGGATCACAAGGGGAATAGAACATGTTTCTTAACCTATCCAGTTGATTAAAAGAGCTAATTTGGTATTACTGACTCACTTGGGATAACCATCCTATTGTTACTGGTAGATGTGGTCATTCACAAAACAGCCATTCTCTTTTTTCTTTTTGAGACAGTGTTTCCCTCTGTCACCCGGGCTGGAGTGCAGTGTCATAATCTTGGCTTACGGCAACCTCTGCCTCCTGGGATCAAGAGATTCTCCTGCCTCAGCCTTCTGAGTAGCTAGGAATACAGGCACACGCCACCATGCCCCGACTAATTTTTGTATTTTTAATAGACACAGGGTTTCACCATGCTGGTCAGGCTGGTCTCAAACTCCTGACATTGCGATCCACCACTTTGGCCTCCCAAAGTGCTGGAATTATAGGTGTGAACCACTGCACCAGGCCTTTTTAAAAAAAAATTTAAATTTTTCTTCCAAATTTTCCCCATCATGGCATTTTTCTTTTCTTTTTAAAATTTTTTAATGATTTTTCATTTTAGTTTTATTAACAGGCCTTTCTCTACCCTACATATTTCATAAGTACTTGTAGAAAACCTTGTAGTAGCTGGAGCATGATGACTCAGACCTGTAATCCCAGCACTTTTGGATGCTGAGGCGGGAGGATCACTTGAGCCCAGGAGTCTGAGACCAGCCTAGGCAACATAGAGACCCAGTCTCCAGAAAAGAAAAAAAAAAAAAATTAGTGGTCATGTGCACCTGTAGTCCCAGCTGTTCTAGAGGCTGAGGTGAGAAGATCACTTTAGCCCAGGAGGTTGAGGCTACAGTGAACTGTGATTGCATCACTGTACTTCAGCCTGGGAAGCAGAGCAAGACCCTGTCTTTAAAAAAAAAAAAAAAAAAAAAAAAAAAAAAAAAAAAGATACTGTGTAGCCCTACTTTTGTAGACTCATCAGGGTATTTCACAGTTTTGCTACAATAGAGAATGGTAATTATCTTATTTTACTTTTGAAACAGCTCTGTTAAGCAGGGAGAATTTCCCTCATTGACAAGTGAGGAAGCTAAGGCTTTGGATGATGGAATGTCTTGCTGAAGGATAGGAAGTTTCTACAGTGAGGTAGTTAGTTGCTGAGCCAGAACTGGAATTCAAGCCTGTGATCTAGAATGATCTAAGATTCCTCAACTTAAGACTATGATCTTGGCCGGGGTGCTGCGGCTCACACCTGTAATCCTAGCACTTTGGGAGG
>NW_016108147.1:336104-337882 GCF_001604975.1 Cebus imitator
AAAAAAAAAAAAAAAAAAAAAGACTGATCTTTCCATTGTACCAACTGCCTTGTTGGATTCCCTTACCTCCTGAAAGGTAGGATTTGCTCTGATTTGTTCTGTTGCCCTTTGCAAATTTCCTTTGCTGTCAGTTTGTTAAAGGTATGTTGTTACCTTCTCAAATATGTATGTTGAAGATTTTAAAAGATTAGAGGTTAGCCGTCAGGACATCTGTTTATTTACTTACTTTGACAATTCCTACTGCAGAGCAGGACATTTAAAAGACAAGAAAGGCTTTATTTCTGCCTTGTCTCTCTCCACGTACGCATTCTGACAGTATGGCAAAGTTGGAAGTATATAAGTTTTGGAAGGAGGCCTGAGTTAAAAATACCAGTGCTTTGTAATATGGACATGATTTGAGTCGTGATTGAATAAAAACAATTTTAAAATGTGAGACATTTGTGAAATTTGAACCTAATTGAATATCTAATATCAAGCAGTCACTAAGTTTTTTCAAGTATAATAATGTGGGTAGGTTAAAAAAAAGGCCTTATCTTTTAGAAATACATATGGAAATATTTGTGGATAAAATGTTGGGCTATCTGGTAGTTGCTTACAAAAGTAGTGGGGAGCACATGGGGTGTGGATTGGATGGTTGTCGGGACAGGATGATAAGTACATGATGACTCTGTCTGCAACTTATATATGATCGAAATTCTCCCTGAAATTTAGTTCTCCCTAGAAGTAAAAAAGAAAAAAAAAAATCTCACTGTTGGTACTTTGTAACTGTGTAAAGTTAGGTAATGTACTCAACCTCTGTGAGCTTCCATTTCCTTATCTTTAAAACTGGAATAATTATAACAATGTTGCAGGTTTGCTGAAAATTACATGAAAACATCTGGCCTAAAGGTTGATGTTAGTAGGTGCTCAATCAATCGTTGCTGTTCTGTTGTTACTGTTTTAGGAGACTTGGAAAACATTAAATCAGTTGTTATCTCTGAGCCTGGGAGTCCATGTTTCCTCAGACAGGGCTACATCTCCACTACTAATAGAGTAGTTCTTACTGTGTTTTCCAAGAGCATTTGCCTCACCCTTGCTTTCTCCTTCTCCAAAGCTACCTTAAATCAAGGAAGGTTTATTATAAAGGAATTTGAGAGTCCATTAAACAGTATCAAGAGATGCAGGTTGGTCTTTTAGTGAAGCAGAACTGGAATGCTTCAGCAGCCAAGGTATCTACTCTGCCTTTTTTGCTTCATCTTTTCTTTCTGTAGATCAAAAGTTGGCAAACTTTTTTTGTGAAGGGTCAGTTAGTAAATATTTTAATTTGTACGGCTTCATACAGACTCTGTTGCAATGACTTAACTCTGCAGTTCTAATGCAAATGAGCCATACAAAAACAGTGGTTGTGTCTGTGTTCCAATGAATCTGTACTTATACAAAAGGGCAGGTAATGGATTTGGCCCATGACATAGTTTTTCCATCTCAGCTCTAGACTTCTGCAGATGACTCCAATTACATGTATTCCATCATAGTGGATTCCAGGTGGTGCTGTCAGTCCTCAAGTCCACATCACCTAGTAAATTTAGTACTTGCAACTAACTAGCTCTCCTCCAATCCAGATTCCTAGGGAAAGGACTTCAATTGAGTCAGGTGTCACTGTCCAGCTGTCTTGCCTTAAGGGCAGAAATGTGGCTAGCAGTCCTCAGGGGGCTTTCAGCTTCTCTCCTGAGAAGGTTAAAAGGGTATGGGTGATGGGCAACTCTTAGAGAATATGTGCCCCAGGGTGCCCCATAGATCCA
>NW_016108147.1:338627-339986 GCF_001604975.1 Cebus imitator
AACAAGGTAATTTATCAAGTGTTGATGGATTTCACTGAGGATGCACTTGTTGTTATAAGAGTTACATTACTCATTTTGTATTATCCCTGGTGCTTGCAGAGTTTTTTTGGAACTGAAAATTGAAAGTATCTTTATACATTTATTTCTGTTTTAATTCTCAACTTGTCATTATTCATCTGTTGTTCTCTGCTTTGAATAAGAACATGGGCATGGAAAGTTCTAGAAATATAAGGGAATGGCAGTTGTTTTCCTTTCTTCTTTTCCTCTACCTCCGGTTTAATTTCCCAGTAAAGAAACAGATGCTTAATAAAACATAAATATCAGAAAGTGGACTCTTAAGTCTTAAAGGTGTAATAATGAGCATATGAGCGATCTCATGCCCTGACAGCAACTGATTTTAGTTTTTAGGGTCATTGAAAATAAATTTTAAATTTTAGGTAGATCTGATTTCTGAGTTTTCTGTTTAAATTTTTAAGTTATTTTCCATGATGATAATTTATATTTCACTGTGATTAAGCTGTAGGTTCCCATATCAGAGGAAACAGTTTGAACTTTCCTTGATATTCAGGTAAGAAAAAGTATATATTTTAATTGAGGAAGAGACAAAATTACTGAGAGCTCCGAAACTTAGTGATGGTAGTGTCGGGTAGTTTCCTTCATAGAACTCACACTTAGTGATTATGAAGTTTTATTCTCCTTTCTGCAATGCCACCAAGACTGAGAATCTGAATTGGTTAGTGCCCATTTGAAAATGTTCAGTTTGTGTCAATTTGCAGACTGGTGTAACTTAATCTGTCCCACACTGGCGTAAAAAAAATATGCCGTTTAGCAATTGGGGTATAAAAGTTGTACTTGGTTAGGAGATTTTTCTCTTCAGAGACAGTTTCAAACAGGCACATTTCTATTCACAGGAATATTCTGAGTCAGGGGAGGAGAAGAAGGATTAGTCTTTGCTTGGACCTGTACTGAGAAGAAATATATGTAGATTTTACTGTATAGCTAACAGGCTAGGAAAATACAATACCTGGCACTTACATAAATACTTGTTGAATCAGTGAATGACAAAACAAAGCCCTTTTGTTTATTAGGAGGTAAGCTCCTCCACAGCAAGGAGTTGGTTTTATTAACTCAAATATATCTAGCACCTAGAATAACAAGCACTCAATTAATATTTCTTGGGTGAATAACTGAGAACAATCTGTTTATTCATTTATCATCACATTGATGGGAAAATTGGGGCCCACCATAGGGGAGGTTGTACACTTGGTCAGTGTTACAGCTGGGATTTAGTTTAGTGTAGTACTGTACACTGTACTATGTATGATGTCTCTTGACTTACGAAGTATGAGTCATAGTTGT
>NW_016108147.1:344956-346230 GCF_001604975.1 Cebus imitator
TATCAGGCAGAAAACATTCAGAAAGATTAAGAAGCAGTTATCCCATGTTGCCAGCTGTCTTTTCAACAATGACGGTCTTAATATGTTTTGGTCTTTGGGTAGGAGGGGCTGTTTGCTGAAATGTGATGTTCCTGTGTCAAGACAGCAGCAGCTGTCTTTACATTAGCCATATGAAGCTATAGTTTTTCCAGTGGTAGTGATTTGGTTTTCTTTACTTTGTCAAACTTGTGAGACACAAGAACAATTGCACAATGCCCTGAATCTTAATAGGTATGATCTTACTTACATAATGGTGGGGAAGATCCACTTGCTGGAGGGAGACTTGGACAAGGCCATTGAAATCTACAAGAAAGCAGTAGAATAAGTTTATGTTTCCTTTAGAACAATGAGAAACTTAAAAAAAAAATTGAGTGGATACATGAACTCCCAAGCCTAAGAGAATGAATGTTTTATTAATTCCTTAATATATAAGCTAAAGGTGAAGCTGATGTTTAAGTTAAGAGTTCCTGATGGCTTCAGTAAGGTAGACTGTGGTTCCTTCTTACCTATCAGGATGGCTGCTGCTTTAGGTTAGCTGGGCAGCTGTATTCTACAGGGTGAGCCAGAGATCCAGGTTCCTTCCTTATTAACTCATCATTCCTTAGGTTGTTGTCTTGATGCTGAATGTAACATCCTACCAAAGTGCTGGGATTACAGGCGTGAGCCACTGTGCCTGGCTTTTTTTTTTTTTTTTTTTTTTTTTAAATAAACATCACTAGGGTAATACAAACCTTTGTTGATAATGAAACTAACTGGCTGTTCCATGATGGTGTTTCATATTTTCTCTCTGGAAACACATGCTATCTTCTATTTTCTGTATGGGATCTTATTTTGTTTGTTTCGTTCCTTTCTCCTTTTTGCCTCCCTCCCGATTTCTCTCTCTCTGCCTGCCTGCCTTCCTTTTTTCTTTCTTTTCTTTCTTTCCTTTCCATCTTCCCTTCTTTGTTTTCTCTCTTTCTTTTTTTTCCTTCCTTTCCCTCCAACCCTTCCTCCCTCCCTCCCTCCCTTCCTTCCTTCCTTTCATTTCTTTCTTTCTTTTTTTTTAAAAATAAAGAAAAAGAAGTTTAATGATTCGCAGTTTCCCATGGCTGGGAGGCCTCACAATCATGGCAGAAGGCAAAGGAGGAGCAAAAGCACATTTTACATGACAGCAGTGGAAGAGAGTGTGCAGGGGAGATGCCCTTTATAAAACCATCAGCTCTTGTGAGACTCATTTTTTACTTTTTTTTTTTTTT
>NW_016108147.1:347187-348468 GCF_001604975.1 Cebus imitator
AGTCTTTAATCCATCTGGAGTTAATTTTAGTGTAAGGTGTCAGGAAGGGGTCCAGTTTCTGCTTTCTGCACATGGCTAGCCAGTTTTCCCAACACCAGTTATTAAACAGGGAATCCTTTCCCCATGGCTTGTTTTTGTCAGGTTTGTCAAAGATCGGATAGTTGTAGATATGTTGTGTTGCCTCCGAGGCCTCTGTTCTGTTCCATTGGTCTATATCTGTTTTGGTACCAGTACCATGCTGTTTTGATGACTGTAGCCTTGGAGTATAGTTTGAAGTCAGGTAGTGTGATGCCTCCCGCTTTGTTCTTTTTGCTTAGAATTGACTTGGCTATGGGCTCTCTTTTGGTTCTATATGAAGTTTAAGGTGTTTTTTTCTAGTTCTGTGAAAAAGATCATTGGTAGCTTCATGGAGATAGAGTTGAATCTGTAAATTACTTTGGGCAGTATGGCCATTTTCACGATATTGATTATTCCTAACCATGAACATGGAATGTTTCTCCATCTGTTTGTGTCCTCTCTTATTTTGTTGAGCAGTGGTTTGTAGTTCCTCTTGAAGAGGTCCTTTACGTTTCTTGTTAGTTGTATTCCTAGGTATTTTATTCTCTTTGTGGCAATTGTGAATGGAAGTTTGTTCTTGATTTGGCTCTCTTTAAGTGTGTTATTGGTGTATAGGAATGCATGTGATTTTTGGACATTGATTTTGTATCCTGAGACTTTGCTGAGGTTGCTTATTAGTTTCAGGAGATTTTGGGCTAAGATGATGGGGTCTTCTAGGTATACAATCATGTCGTCTGCAAATAGAGACGATTTGACTTCCTCCTTTCCTAATTGAATACCCTTTATTTCTTTTTCTTGCCTGATTGCTCTGGCTAGAACGTCCAGTACTATATTGAATAGGAGTGGTTAGAGAGGGCATCCTTGTCTAGTGCCAGATTTCAAAGGGAATGGGTCCCAGTTTTTGCCCATTCAGTATGATATTGGCTGTTGGTTTGTGGTAAATAACTTTTATTATTTTGAGATACGTTCCATTAATACCTAGTTTATTGAGGGTTTTTGGCATAAAGGGCTGTTGAATTTTGTCAAAGGCCTTCTCTGCATCAATTGAGATAATCATGTGTTTTTTGTCTTTGGATCTGTTTATATGGTGAATTACGTTTATAGACTTGCATATGTTGAACCAGCCTTGCATCCCCGGGAATAATCTTGCTTGATCATGGTGGATAAGCTTTTTGATGTGCTGTTGCAATTGGCTTGTCAGTATTTTATTGAAGATTTTTGCAT
>NW_016108147.1:350968-353843 GCF_001604975.1 Cebus imitator
TGTTAGCATTTCGTCAAATCTTTTTTCAAGGTTCTTAGTTTCTTTGAATTTGGTTAGAACATGTTCTTTAAGTTCACAGAAGTTTCTTACTACCCACCTCCTGAAGTCTGATTCTGTCATTTCATCACACTCGTTCTCCATCCAACCTTGTTCCCTTGCTGGTGAGGAGTTGTGTTCCCTTGTAGGAGGAGAGGTGTTTTGGTTTTTGGTGTTTTCATCCTTTTTGCGCTGGTTTCTTCCCATCTTTGTGGATTTATCCACCTGTCGGCTTTGTAGTTGCCGACTTTCACATTGGGTCTAAGTGGATGTCCAGGTTGTTGATGATGAAGTTATTTCTGTTTCTCAGTTTTCCTTCTAACAGTGTGGCCCTCTGTTGTGGGACTGCTGAGGTACCCTCAAGGCCCCGCTTGCCTGGGGATCACCTGCAGCAGCTGCAGAACAGTAAGGGTTGCTACAGTTTCTTCTTCTGCTATCTTTGTCCCAGAAGGATACCCATCAAATGTCAGTCTGATCTCTCCTTTATGAGGTGACTCTTTGGATATAGAGGGGTTAGGGAGTTGCTTGAAGAGACAATCTGTCCTTTATAGGAGCTCAAGTGCTGAGCTGTGAGCTCCGTTGTTCATTCAGAGCTGCCAGGCAGGTATGTTTAGATCTGCTGCAGCAGAACTCATAAACCCCTTTTTTTCCCCAAGTGCTCTGTCCCAGGGAGTTAGGGCTTTATTTATGAGTTTCCATTGTGCTGCTGCCTTTTTTTCAGGGCTGCCCTGCCCAGCAAGGAGGCAGGCTGCCTCAGCAGTGGTGGACTACCTCTATAGTGCTGGAGTGACTCGGTAATGGCAGACGCCCCTTCCCCCAGAGCTGGACCCTCCTGCGTTCAACTGTGCTTGCTGTGAAACTCTGAACCCAGAGCGTTTCCGGTTGCGTTTTTTTTTTTTTTTTTTTTTTTTTTTTTGTGGTGGTGGGAGCAGCCGAGCCTTATCACTGGGCTCCCTGCCTCTGAGCCTTTTGTTCAGTGGAACGGTCGACCCACTCCCCGGTGTTCCAGTCGCCTGTTGAAAAGGCGCCATGATCTGTGTGATTTCCCGTGGCGACTCACTGCGCCTTCTGTAACAGCGGTGCTGAGATTTGTGGGGCTTTTTTTTTCCTGGGAATCTCCTGGTCTGGCTCCCTCTTTCAGTCTCCTTTTTAATCAGATGAATGGGCGACTGTGCCTTCCTGGGGCTCCAATCTCCAGCTAAAAGGTCACCCGGATCAGTGTTTTTTTGTACGGAGAACTACTGTGCTGGGCTGCCGGCAAAGCAGCCCCACCGGCCAGAATAGCCATGCTGGCGACCCGTGGGGCTCCTCTGCCTGGGAATCTCCTGGGCTGTGGGCAATATAAATCCTTCTGGAAATGCAGTGTCCACTCACCCTCTGTGCTTTCACTGGGAGCTGCAATCCTGAGCTGTTTCTAAATGGCCATCTTCGATTTTTCTTTCCCTTTGTTTCATTTCTTTCAACAGAGTCTTGCTCTGTCGCCCAGGATTAAGTGCAATGGCATGATCTCGGCTCATTGCAAATTCTGCCTCCCAGGTTCAAGCTATTCTCATACCTCAGCCTCCTGAGTAGCTGGGACTATAGGCATGCACAGCCATGCTGGGCTTATATTTGTATTTTTAGCATAGACAAGTTTTCACCATGTCAGCCAGGCTGGTCTTGAACTCTTGGCCTCAAGTGATCTGCCTGCCTTGGCCTCCCAAAGTGGTGGGATTGCAGGCATAAGCCACTGCACCAGCCTTGTGTTTTTTTCTTTTAAACGGGATAGCTCTAACAAAATGCTTTGTGTTATTTTTTTTGTCACGTAATAGAATGTCTAGTCTGTGGTTCAAGGCTTATTATTCCTAATTAGATTCTGAACTAAGCTTTCTCTTAATTTATTACCTTTGTCTTCTACCATGGTAGTAAATTTTCTGGTTATTTCAATCACAACACTGCTTTCTGAATTTTCTTCAACCACATTTTTATGTCTAAAAAGAGAAAAATTGCTTGGTTAAACTGCAGAAGAGACTTGTCATCAAGAGGCTGTACATATGGACAAGTAGTAAGGAGCCATATAACATGTTAATTGCCTCTGTGATGCTAGAAAGTAGCCCTGACCCTTGACTCCTGCCTTATAGAGGTTGGCTCTTTGAGATTAGGATACATAAATCCCAAGGGGGACATTCTTCCAGTAACCGATCAAGGACTTCAGTTACTAAATTTCCCAAGGGAGAAATGTGGACAGCTAAAACTGAAAGCCTTACTGAGAAGATAGAGACCATTGTTCATGACAAGTAGCTTTGAAGAGATTAGTTGTGTTGTAGTGGCAGAACTGATACTGCTAGAATTATAGAAGTTATCTGGCTTTGGGGAGGGAAGTGATCAAAATGGATGTTTATTATGGCAGAAAGTAAAAGGCAGATTCCCAGTTGAATTGAGAAAGCTGTTTGGTCAGCTCAGGCCTTCCCTGGCTGGGGCTGTGCATCTTCTGGTTCAGGTCTCCCTAGAGGTAACCAGTGTCCTGTGTTGTTCCTTAGAAGCAGGAGGCATTGTTCATAGCCCTTTGGTGTTTTACTGTTGCAACTGTCTGATGATCCTATAGTTAGATCATCCCAACTCAGTGTTGCTTTGGTTTTGTGACAAAGACATATTAGTGAGGGATTGAGCAGGCAGACAATATTTTGCTTAGATCAGCATTTACTTCCAAAGGTCAGTAGCACCTTCTTTCCTAGGATTGGTATGTATCTTCCTTCTTTTATTTCATTTGGCTACTTAGTATAGCTTTCTGTTTAAGTGGAGACAAGAGCATTAGGGCCTTGGGATCCAAAATTACATAGAAAATTATGCTGCCTGGCAT
>NW_016108147.1:354855-359310 GCF_001604975.1 Cebus imitator
GTTCTAGACTGACTTGCTTTTTTAAAGCATTGTTCTTTAATTTTATTATTGTGATCAAGATGGTCATGCAAACATTCCATAGGTTCTTTCTTAACTTTTACCCTAAGCCCCATTTCTTTCTTGCTTAGCAGTTCTTCCTGTTGCCAAGGTTGAGATGACCTACTTTTGATAGCAATTCCCAAATTGCCTTCAGGTATTTACATGGGGAGCAAGAGGTTCAGTGGGGTCTGTCAAGTATTGCATGAGGGCACATTACCGTGCATGTGTCTCCTTGTTTTTATTCCATATCTTGTTTCCCTCTGAACATCTCTATGTTGCAGGTTCTCACCAGAAAATACAGAACTTCTTACAACTTTAGAATTACTCTACTTATAGGTAATAAAAACTCTTGATTCATTAATGCGTTGATGTTAGAAATGCTTTTGGGTTTGTGTGTATGGTGGTTTTCCTGCATTTTGGTATTTATTTTACTAAAGGTCAAATATAGTACATGAACTACACTCTATTTGATTTTCTTTGCTAAAGGAATTAATTTTCTGCATTTAAATTAGAAACAATTATATTTTAGCCTAGTGCAACTATAATTCTTATCTAGGCTGGGCATGGTGCCTCATGCCTGTAATCTTAGCACCGTGGGAGGCTGAGGCTGGTGAATCACTTGATTCCAGGAGTAGAAGACCAGACTGGGCAACATAGTGAGATCCTGTCTCTACAAAAAATACAAAAATTAGCCAGGCATGGTGTTGTGCATCTGTAGCCCCAGCTACTTGGGAGGCTGAGGTGGGAGGATTGCTTGAACTCGAGAGGTAGAGGTTGCAGTGAGCTGAGATTGAGCCACTGTACTCCAGCCTGGGTGACAGAGTCAGACCCTATCTCAAAAAAGTTCTTATGCAACCCAGGAAAGAGCATATATGAGAAATAACTCTGGTGTTGGGGGCTTGTTACTTTGTTTTAAGGAGAGAAACTGACACAAGTAAGCACTTCTTAGGGCTTTGGGGCAAAGCCATTTCTGTTGATCTTTCTTCCCAGCCAAGGTCTTACTGGAAAGGGAGAAGGCAAAGCATACTTTATTTAGAATAAGAAGTCTTCAGTCCCTCCACATTCCTGAATGTGAATGGGATTCTTTTAGCTCCATTGATTATCTTGCTGAGGATCCAGTGCCCAGATATCCAAGGGGCCTTTCCCCCATCTCCAACATACACATTTGCCAAATTCCTTGTTCAGCTGATTCTGCCTCCAGCCCTGCCTCTATGGTGGCCTTTATGTCGATTTCGTTTTTCCTTAAAAGGAATCAGGAGCTTAACCCTGGGTCTTCCTGGGCTTTGGCTTGGGAGGCTGGCCCCACGGGAGATGAGGATACCCAGCTCATTTTCTGTCAAGAGGCATTAATATGGAACAGTATTAGTGTGGCAGAGATGGTTCCTATCAAATATACTTTGACCTTATCAGGGGACAAATTAACAAAAATAGAAGGAGAACCATGACTGTGGGGATATTTAGTTTTCTTTATTATCTGGTAGCTGTAGCTGCTTTTTTTTTTTTTTTTTTTTTTTTTTGGTCAGGAGAACTCAAAAACGCCAGGGCATTTCTGTTCTGGGTGTAATTGACCAGACTCTTTAACTGCCATCTCCTTGCTGATATAAATTGTCTTGTTTGTTTTTTTTCCAAGCTCGGCATTTACCAGAAGGCATTTGAACATCTTGGCAATGCACTGACTTATGACCCTACCAACTACAAGGTATTGCAGGCTGTGAAGGCTCTGGCCTTCATGTAGGTGGTCCCATTGCTCCTAGAGGTGATCTGACCCTGGAAAGCAAAGGAATAGCTTCTTCAATTTGAATACATGAGAAATAGAAAAAATATAAATAAAAGGGGGTTCTTCTTATTTGAAAATCTTGAAGTATGCTCAACTTCTAAAAGTGCACATTTGTTATAACGGACATGTAAGCCCTGCAGAAAGCAAAA
This sequence comes from Cebus imitator, assembly GCF_001604975.1. Lineage (NCBI taxonomy): Eukaryota > Metazoa > Chordata > Mammalia > Primates > Cebidae > Cebus > Cebus imitator. The sequence goes on from NW_016108147.1 coordinate 356,821, forward strand.
TCATAGTGATAGTAAAGCTTAGGTGTTAACGTAGGAAATTAGCAATGCCTCCACAACTATTGTCAAAAATAATTCTGCTGGGCATGGTGACTTATGCCTGTGATCCTAAGACTTTGGAACGCTGAGGCAAGAGGATCACTTGAGGCCAGGAGTTCAAGATCAGGCTGGGCAACCTAGACCCCCATCTCTGCAAACAAAATTATTACCCAGTCATGGTGGCACACACCTGTAGTCCTTGCTACTCGGAGGGTGGAAGAGGGAGGATCACTTGAGTCCAGGAGTTTGAGGCTACAGTGGGCTATGATGGCACCACTGCACTCCAGCCTAGGTGACAGAGTGAGACCCTGTCTCTAAAAAATAATAATAATTATGTTGAAATGACCTCTAGAGTCCTAAGGATCTGATACTACAACGTTTGTCTAGATGTGACTTTGGGAATGAGAAGGAATAGCATCAAATTGATGAATATCATTGAGGAGATGTAGTAAGACAAGCTGTATATTGAAGGATACAAACTGAATTCCGATTTAGGAAGTCATAATAGCCTGTCAGCTCCTCACCTTGATACCTTTCCTTAGGGAAATGAAAGGGCTTGGCTGGTGAAGCCTACAGCTGACTCACCTTCTGTTGTAGGAAGAAATGTACCTTAAATATCCATGTATGGGTGTATTTTAGGTGTCTAGAACACTTGGTGTACCAAATAGGGGCTGCAGAGAACAGATTAAGTTTTTACTTAAAGGGCCCTGGTATTCACTTTGAAATACTGACTTTCCTGGCTAGAAGTAGGAAACAAATTAGATGGGTAAAGCAAGTAATATTTTATCTTTTTTTGTGCTCTGCAAACAGAGCCGCAGTATAGGGTGCAAGGACATTCCTCAGGAACATTTGTCCCAGTAGCTTGGCTATACTGTTTATGTCCCTGGAAGAAATTTTTTAGTCCCATCTGTGCTGCTGGGCCTGCTGAATGTCTATAGACTCAGGAAGGCTGCCTCACTGCTATAGCCTTTTGGGAATGACTGATTTACTTTCTATGTGCCATGTTTTCAGGCCATCTTGGCAGCAGGCAGCATGATGCAGACCCATGGGGACTTTGATGTTGCTGTTGCCCTCACCAGATACAGAGTTGTGGCTTGTGCTGTTCCAGAAAATCCTCTACTCTGAAATAACATTGAAATGTGTTTCTTCGGCAAGAAGAAATATGTGGCAGCCAGTATCCCCTCATGTTCTTTGTTTGCATACATACATGTGGTTATTGGGTCTTCTTAGCTTGCCCCACTCCCTCATTGACTGCTGCTTCTCTCTTATAGGCCATCAGCTGCCTGAAATGAGGCAACTTCTTGGCACCCTTCGATTGGAAGATTCTGTATAATGTGGGCCTTGTCCATTTGACCGTGCAGCAGTATGCATCAGCTTTTCATTTTCTCAGTGCGGCCACCAACTTCAAGCCAAAGATGGGGGAGCTCTATATGCTTTTGGCAGGTAAGAAACATTTATGTGGAAAACTCTCTCTGCCATTTGTAATGAGGGAAAAATGGATTCAAATCATAGGAGATCAGTGGATGTCTTATAGGAGCCATTTTCTTGGAGATCCTATAGGAATCTGGATTACTCTTCTGGAGCTTAAAGAAATAACAAATGATGACAAAGGAACTTGATTGTTTCTAACTTGATGGAGTTCCACTCAAAGACCAACAGGTTAAATAAAGATAATCCCTCGTTCACCTTTTACCAATTTTTTCCCCTTGCTGTGACAATTCATTTATATATATATTGAGTCCAACTAAGTTCCAGACAACAAGTGTTAAGAGCTTGGGTTTTAGGTCGGGAACCTGCTTCTCCTATTTACTATATGTACCTAGGCCTAGTGTGAGGATTGCATGATTAAACACTCAATAAATAATAGTGGTTTTGTTGAAACACTGATTTTTGAAAACTTGGTTTTATTGTGGTTATATAACTGGTCTATTATTATCAATATTATTATTATAATTGGCAAGTCAAGCTACCTTATGTTGAAACCCTTACCTCTTCTGAGCATGTTGTGTAGAATGCTATTCTCTTCCTGAAACTCAATTTTATACCATGCAAATACTAAAATTGATCATGAAAATAAGTTAGAATTAAACACTTTAAAAATTATACAAAGCCATTTAATTTTAAATTACTGACTAAATAGTCTTCCTGTGAAATATTTTCTCCATATACATTTACTTACCAAATGTAAGACCCGAAGAAGATTTCCATGTCCTCATTTGGCAGTGGTCTTCCAGTGGCTTTTTGTTCATTACTGTGGGGTTCTTATTTATAAGCGAAAGCTTGTGAAAGCAGTTGAGGCATGGTTATTTGAGAGTTGCCTGCATACAGAAATAACTTTTTTTTTCCCCCATTTATTTATTTTATTGCATTTTAGGTTTTGGGGTACATGTGAAGAACATGCAAAATTGTTGCATAGGAACACACGTGGCAGTGTGATTTGCTGCCTTCCTCCCC